>NW_006427352.1:0-1139 GCF_000296735.1 Chrysochloris asiatica | reverse complement strand
CATCCTGTGTGGTTTTGGAACCCAGCTCTAGAAGTATAGATGGGGTGTTCTTTGGGACAAGTTATTTAACCAAGCTCTCATTGTTCTTATCTGTAAATCAGGTATTCCCTTAATAGAATTATTGAGATTTAATATTATAATGTACTTACAGTTCTTATAAGGAGTTCTGGTAGCATAGTGGTTACGAATCGGGCTGCCAACCTCAAGGTCAGCAGTTCAAAACTACCAGCGGTTCAGCGGGAGAAAGATAAGGCGTTCTGCTCCCGTAAAGATTAACAGCCTTTGAAACCCTGTGCAGGGTCGCTATCAACATTTCTTATACAGAAATATCCCTATAAATTAGGACCAAAGGCTGTGACTTCAGAATGGATGAGTTTAAACTCTCACCCTTTCACTTATAACCTCTGAGATGTCTGTATGCATGTATGCGTGTATGCGTTTGTGCCTTCTCCAAAGCACATTTCTCGCTGGAGCTATGTCAGATCTCTCAAGTGAAAGGGCACAGTCCTCAAGACTCTGATCTGCCCAAAGTTTCAGATGTCAACCTCAAGCTTGGGGGTCCCACTATACCACACTTCAGATCTACCTGCTATCATCTCAAGGGTTACCACTACCCCTTAAAATTACAGTTATAAGTTTGGATAGTTCCCAGAGTGCCCATCCCTTCTGACCTGATGTCTACAAATTCAGGGGTTTTCACTGTGGACTTATTAATTTACTAGAAGGACTAATTCTAGAGTCACTGTAATAGTATAGCAAAGGTTCAAATCACTTGGGAAATTCCAAGAGTTTAGAAATTATCTCTGAGGAACTAAGAACAAAGACTAGATTCTTTGGATAAAAGGAATTGTACAACCCACACTAACTGTATGGTTTTCATATACCTTTTTAACCTCAGATTCTTCTTTGCGACTATGGGAATGAAAAATAATAATAGGTTATGTGAATTACATTATTTCTATCATTAAAAAAAAAACTTAGAAAAGTACATAACACATGATAAATACCCAGAACTATTAGTTATTATTATAGTTTTATAAGGAGTCCTGGTGTGGTGCTGTGGGCTAATGCAGCAGACTGCAAAGTCGTTTGAACTGCAAGGTCGCTGGTTCAAGCTCACCAGCTGCTTCTTGGAAGCC
>NW_006427351.1:0-1126 GCF_000296735.1 Chrysochloris asiatica | reverse complement strand
TGGCTGCACTTCTTCCAAAACAGATCTATTGGTTCTTTTGGCAGTCCATGGCACTTTCAGTATTCTCCTCCAACACCACAATTCAAAGGCATCGAATCTTCTACGACCTTCCTTATTCACTGTCCAGCTTTCGCACCTATATGAGGTTATTGAAAATACCATGGCTTGAGTCAGGCGCACCTTAGTCCTCAAGTTGACATCTTTGCTCTTCAAAAGGGTACCATACAGGAAGAAAAGGTCTAGAAAGGAGCAGCTACCTCTACCACACTGAGAGTCAACTAAACCCTTCCAAGACTTGACATCATCACACTATGCAAGAGAAACATAATGTACACCACACACGCAATTTTAAATGATCCAGTAGCCCTATTTAAAAAAAAAGGTGAAATTAATTTAATAAGACTCAGTGGTGCTGTTGTGTGCATTCTGACCCTGTATGGAGTTTCCAAGAGCGACAGGTGGGATTGAATTGCAGACCTTGTGATTAGTAGTCTAGTACAAACCCTACAGCACCACACCAGGGTCCATAATACTCAATTTATATATTCCAAATACTGTTATTTCAACATATAATGAAAATCAAAATTAGTAATGACATCTTTTACCTTCTTTGAGCTAAGGCTTTAGAATGCAGTCTGTAGTTTATACTTACAGCACAATTCATACCAACCATACTCCACATGTTTGAGAGCCACCGTGATGAGTGGCTAATACATTGGGCCCCAATACACACTGCCCAAGAGCCAATTCCAACTCATAGCAACACTACAGACAAAACAGAACTGCCCTCTCAGGTTTCCTAGGCTGTAAATGTAAATCCTCAGCGGAGCAGACTGCTTTTCTCTTGTGGAACAGCTGGTGGGTCCAGAGTGCAGACCTTTGGGTTGGCAGCTGAGCACTTAACTACTGCACCACCAGGGATCCTAATATATTGGGCAGTGGTTTAAAATGTGACAGGAATGCTGCATGACCACATTCCCCTCACAGGAGTCCTATTGTTGTTACATGCCATCAAGTCAGTTTCAACCCACAGCAACAGAATAGAACAAAACACCACCTGGTTCTGCACCAACCTCACAATTGCCACTATACTTAAGTCCACTGCTGCTGCCACTGTGCCAATCCA
>NW_006427350.1:0-1144 GCF_000296735.1 Chrysochloris asiatica | reverse complement strand
CCCAGAATCCTCCTTAGATGTGAACATGCTGAGATTTCATTTTATGAAGTTTGGGCATGCTATTAGTAGAGACCAGTCACGTAGTGGTTACGAATTGGGCTGCGAACCTTAAGGTCAGTGGTTCGAAACTACCAGCTGCTCAGCGGGAGAAAGATGAGGCTTTCACTCCCGTAAAGATTTACACCCTCGGAAACCGTGTACAGGGTCGCTATGGGTCGGAACCGACTCGACGGCACTTAACAACAACAACAACAACAGTCCTTGGAGAAGGACATCAAGCTTGATCAAGTAGAGGGTCAGGGGAAAAGAGGAAGACCCTCTGTGGAATGGATTGGTACAATGGCTGCAACAATGGCTGCAAACATAAAAATGATTATGTGGATGACACGATTAGGCAGTGTTTTCTTGTCTGTAGGTCACTATGAATCAAAACTGACTTGATGGTACTTAACAAACATACAATGGGCTTCAAAAAGTTCATGTAAAAATTCTATCATGTTTTCATTCCATTTTTTCCATGAAGTTTTTGAACTTCATAGTATATTTAGATTTATGCATGTACAGTTATGCATGATATAATATTCATTTTAGTGACATCTGATTGCATATACCATGATCCTTGGCCCATAAAATCTATTATATTAGCATATTGAGGTATATACAGTGTTTTATAATGACAAATAAGCTTTGCAATGTGCATCAAAACATTATTGTTATTATTATTACTGTGTTATTATGTTTAATACATTTTAGTGTATCTGGAGTTGTTTCTTTAATGGTATTTATGTGTGGAAAAGTACACTATATAGTATATTTGTTGTTGTTGTTAAGTGCCTTTGAGTTGGTTCAGATTCATAGCGACCCTGTATAGGGTTTCTAAGGAGTGGCTGGTGGGTTTGAACCTCCAGCTTTGTGGTTAACAGTCAGGTGCTTATCCTACAGTGCCACACCAGGAGACTAAGATAAACATTTGGCTAAAAGATATTAGATATGAACTGTACCTGACCCAATTTATGTACAAATTTGACTTAAAGATAGACTAAGGAATGGAACTTGTTTATAATCTAGAGACTGCTTACATATAATATCATTATCACAGTATCCAAATCACATGACATCATAGTTCACAGAACGTATTATGGAT
>NW_006427349.1:0-1144 GCF_000296735.1 Chrysochloris asiatica | reverse complement strand
TCTGAGCTGATGACAGAAGATGGGGCTAGGTCTCTTGTGATACAATAGTCAATAATTGTTATCAGGACTGACTATGAGGGTTGGAAATGTAAAGGTAGACATTTTGTAGCAAAAGGAGGGGAGTGATTGACTTTGCAGTCTAGGAGCAGAGGTCCCTGGGACCATCAAGGGAGACGAGTGGAGAGCGGGACCTTACCCAGAAAAGCAGTGATGCCAGAGATGGAGGCAGAGACAATGACATGAAGAGATGGAGCAGCTGGGGCCTTTAGACCCAGCAAGGGAGAGAGGCTGTGTGCTGACAACCAGGGGGAAGACTTGGTTTGTTGATGAGGCATGGAGGGGATTGTACCCATTGCAATGAAACGATATATGATAGGATGAGTGTAAAGCTAATGTTCTCCCATGTAAACTATCACATAATTCACAATAAAACATTTAAAATATATATATTGGCTTTTAGGAAAATGAGCATCTTGCTTCTTTGATCTTTTAGTGTCATGTCATCAAATTATTTGATTACATACCCTTATATAAAAAATCATTGGGCACACTTATTTTTTAAAAATTGCGCATATACTGATACAAATTATCTCTATTTATAGGTATCACTTTTTAAATAAAAATATTTAACAGAAAAAATATAAGGAGAAGTTCTAATATTTTCACCCTACACTTCAGTGACTCATCCTGTACCTCACAGGATACACAGCACTCTTCCCTTTGCAGACCACTGTTTTAGTGATTGTCTTTCTATAGGCACTTGTTCCCAGAAATTATCTGTTCATTTCAATCTAAAAACAGAAGTACTATCTGCAAAGTACAACAAAGCAAAAGACAATAAAACAAGACATGACTGTATTGGTGGTGTCCACAGTTTATGTGGTGGCGGTACAAATGAAACAGAAAAATTTGGTTGTGCAGGGGAGACGAATGACAGGTTGGAAGATGCAGCTTTTTTTTTTTTGCACATTGAAGGTTTGTGACAACACTGCATCAAACTTGTCTATCAGTGACATTTTTTCAACAGCATGCATTCAGTTCATGTCTCTGTGTCATATTTTGGTAATACTCCCAATATTTCAAACTTTTCATGATGCTGTTACATACTTAATAGGCTACAGTAAAGTATAAACATAACTTTTAT
>NW_006427348.1:0-1129 GCF_000296735.1 Chrysochloris asiatica | reverse complement strand
AATAGATTTCTTGCTTCTGCCACAAATTCCCCCAGCTGTGAGCCTTCCAACCTTCTAAGTATTCCTTTATATGTGGTTCAGAGTTATGGGACCATCCCATGAGCCTGCTTGGTCGGGTATTCTGTGTTGTTGTTGGTGGAGCTTTTTGCTACACATCCACCCGATCCACCATCTCATTTGTTCTTCTCTGTAGCCACTTCCATTTTGGGTAGTCAATGTCCAAGTTGCCCATCCCTGTCTACTCTGTGTATGGAGGGGGTGGGAATGATGATTGTTACCTCTTTTGAACTAATGCATCCATAGGTGTTGGTCAAGTTCATCAAATTGTATCAGATGATTTTTTTTTCCCTCTTCTTTCTTCTTCTAGTTGAATTCTGATCATCCAGCCATTGAAGCCAGGATAAGTGGGTATTATCTGCAAGTGTAGGTGTTCTTGTGCATATGCCCTCCCTTCTTATCAGGGGGACACTTCACTCTCCACTCTAGTCTTCTGTGACTATGTCACTGACTTTTGGCCCAGGAGTCCCCAGGTCTTGCCGTACTGCTGGCCAATAGACTCACAGGAGTCTATTGAAAGTAGTAGGACTTAGCTCACAGCTTCACTGTTATTTTTCCCTCACTTAGCCTTATCAGTGACCAACGTGGTCACGAGTCAGAGTGCATGTCTGCTTGTGTATTCCTCTTGAGTACTAGTCTTGGAAGGGGACTTGCCCTGAGGGGACCTGACTATTTGCCTTGATGGCTCTTGGGAGAGCAACTTGTTTGTTCTTGTGGTAGTCAGTCAGACTGCCATTTTGATTTTTTCCTGTTGGTCTTTCTTTCAAGAAGTTATCTTCTGTTCTTCTAGCCACTCCAAGCTGGTCTGCTTATCCTTTAAAGTGGAAATTTCCCACCTCAGAACATTCTGGATGGGGTTCAGGATTCCACCTATGATCTTATGCAATGCAGAAGCTCCACTGGAAGCCTCCTTCAATGGGCTATTTGTAGTCCCATTTTAGGTATTCCCATCAGTTATAGGCAGAAAATGAACTCACATGTTTTCTTATGGTGATATTTCTGGCTATTCCTCTCTCTCCCCCTCCAGTGTCTATTTTATAATGGTGTGCCAGGGAAGTCAAGATTCAAAAGA
>NW_006427347.1:0-1144 GCF_000296735.1 Chrysochloris asiatica | reverse complement strand
AGATGAGCTTCCAGACTGAGACAGACTAGGAAGAAAGAGAGATGGATGATTTCCAAATATTTAGTCACTGAAACACTTATGAATAACAATGGAACAATATCAGATAGCACCAATATTGAATAATGAAACATGATGAAGAGCACACGAATACTGTCAGATATAGTACTAGAAAATGAGCCCTTCAGGTTGGAAGGGACTCAAAATAAGACTGTAGAAGAGCTGCCTCCTCAAAATAGAGGACTGTGATGACTGTGATGACTCAAAGGGAGTAAAGCTTTGGAGACCTTCCTTTCCTGATGTGGCACAACTCAAAATCAGGAGAAAAAGCTGTAAACATCCAGTAATAGTTGGAACAGGTAATGTACAAAGTATGAATCTCTGAAACTTGGTAGTTGTCAAAAATGAAATGGAATTCATAAACACTGATAACCTAGCCATTAGTGCATTAGCCATTTTGTATCTGACAATCACATGGTTTACTATGCCAGGAATGATAAATTGAAGAGGAATACTGTCACATTAAAAATCTAAAAGAAGTTTACAAGATACATTTTGGTGTATAATGCTATTTGTGATAGGTTACTATCTATTGTTGTTAGGTGCATTGAGTCAGTACCCACTCATAGTGACCCTATGCACAACAGAACGAAACACTACCCAGTCCTGGGCCAACATCACAATTGTTGCCACGCTTGAGCCTATTGATGCTGTCACATTGCCAATCCATCTCTATGGGGAGTTTTCCTCTTTTTCTCTGACCCTCCACCTTACCAAACATGATATTCTTCTCCAGTGACTGGTGTCTCCTGACAATATGTCCGAAGTGTAAGAGACAAAGTTTGGCCATTGTGGCCTCCAAGGAGCTCTCTGGCTGTACTTATTCCAACACAGATTTGTTTGTTCTTTTGGCAGCCCATGGAACTTTCAATATTTTCCTCCAATACCATAACTCAAATGCACCAATTCTACTATAGTCTTCCTTATTCATTGTCCAGATTTCACATGCATATGAGGTTATTGAAAATACTGTGGCTTGGGTCAGGCACACATTAGTCCTCAAACTGACATCTTTGCTCTTCAACACTTTAAAAAAGGTCTTGAGCAGCAGATTTGCCTAATGCAATACGTTGTTTGATATCTTGAC
>NW_006427346.1:0-1144 GCF_000296735.1 Chrysochloris asiatica | reverse complement strand
AAGATGGAAGGAATGCAGAGTCATTGTACCCAAAATAATGGGTCTGTGTTCAACCATGTTAGGAGGTAGTATAGGATCAAGAACGAGGAAATTGAAGTACAAAATGTACTGAAAGCACTAGTGGAAAACAAGGCTTTAGGAACTGGAATACGAGTTGAGTGAGATGTTTCAATAAAATAATGCAATGCTGAAAGCATTTACTTGTCTATGCCAAGAAATTTGGAAAACAGCCAACCACCTGGCAAACATCCAGCTTGGTCTTTTCTCTTTCATGCCTTTTTAATGACCTTTTGCTTTCTTCGTGCATGATACACATTTGTGCCCATTCCAAAGAAAGGTGATTCAACAGAATGAGGAAATTATTAAACAATATCATCAATATTACATGAAAGTAAAATTGTGCTCTTGCAAAAATATGTACATGAACTAAGGCAGTCTTTGGAACAAAACAAAGAGGTATTGTGTGGTTTAGAATAAGAAAGGAACATATCCTTTCATCATGCATACTCAATCTGCATGCAAAACAAATAATCTGAGAAGCAGAATTATATGAAAAAGGTGTTATCATGACTGGAGAGGAATTCATTAACAGCTTGTGATATGCAGGTGACACGACCTTGCTTGGTGAAAGCAAATAGGACTTGGAGAACTTGCTGATGAAATCATAGGATACAATTTCCAGTATGGATTGCAACTCAACATAAAGAAAACAGAAATCCTCACAATTGGACTAGTAAGCAGTATGCTGATATGTGGAGAAAAGTCTGAAGTTATCAAGGATTTCATTTTACTTGGATGAAGAATTAACACTCCTGGGAGCAGTAGTCAAGAAATCAAATGATCTGTTGAATTGAGTAAATCTGCTGCAAAAGTCTTTAAAGTGTTAAAAAACAAGGATGTCACACTGAGGCCTAAGGTGTGCCTGACCCAAACTATATTTTCAGTCACCTCATAAGAATGTTAAAGTTGGTCAATTAATAAGGAAGAATGAAGAAGAATTGATGCATGTAAACTTTGGTGTTGGTGAAAAATATTCATTATACCATTGACTTATTGATTATACCATTGACTGCCAGAAGAACAAATAAATTTGTCTTGAAAAAACTACAGCTCTTTAGAGAGAGGGTGGTAAGACTTGGTGTCA
>NW_006427345.1:0-1144 GCF_000296735.1 Chrysochloris asiatica | reverse complement strand
AAAAAAAAAAAAAGAATGCCCACACCTCTATCTCTGCAGCTCTGTCAGGCATCCGTGGCTGCTCTGACTCTTTTCCGGCTTGGCCCCTCACAAAATGGTGGCTCCTGGAGCAGCTGACCGTCCTGAACCAGGAAGCAATTCATTTCTTGCTTCTGCCACAAGTTCCAGAGCTGTAAGTCTTCCAACCTTCTAGATATTCCTTTATATGTGGTTCAGAGTACTGGGACCATTCCTGAGCCTTCTTGGTCCTGTATTCTGTGTTGTTCTAGGCAGAGCTCGTCACTACACTTCCACCCGATCCGCCATCTTTTTCCAGAAGTATCTATATATTGACATTTTGGACTCGTCTGCCATGTGGCTAGCTCTCTGTGCATGGATACGTTGGATTGATCTGCCATGTAGCCAGTACTCTGTATGTTATCATTTTGGACTACTCTGCCATGTAGCTAATTCTCAGTATATGGACACATTGGACTCATAGGCCATGTATCTGACTCCCAGTATATGGACACGTTGGACTCATCTGCCTTGTATCTGGAACTCTGTATATGGAAATGTTGCACTGCTCTCCCATGTAGCTAGCTGGCTATATATGGCCATTTTGGACTCGTCTGCCATGTGGCTACGTCTCTGTGCATGGATATGTTGGTCTGATCTGCTATGTAGGTAGAACTCTGAATATGAACATATTGGACTTGTCTGCCATGTAGGTAGCTGTCAGTATATGGACATGTTGGACTTATCAGCCATGTAGCCAGCTCTCTCTTTATAAATATGTTCAACTCATCTGCCTTGTAGCTTGCCCTCTACATATACACATGTTGGACTCATCTGCCATATAGCTAGCTCTCATTATATGGACACGAGGGACTCTTCTGCCATGTAGCTAGAACTCTCTATATGGAAATGTTGCACTAATCTGTCAGGCAGTTAGTTCTCTGTATATGGATAATTTGGACTCGTCTGCCATGTAGCTAGCTCTCTGTATATGGACATTTTGAACTCATCTGCCATGTAGCTGGTTATCTGTGCATAGATATGCTGAAGTGATCTGCCATGTAGTTTTCTCTTTTTATATGAATATATGGGACTTGTCTGCCATGTAACTAGCTCTCTATATATGAACATGTTGGACTCATCAGCC
>NW_006427344.1:0-1144 GCF_000296735.1 Chrysochloris asiatica | reverse complement strand
CTACCCAGCATGACATCCTTCTCCAACGATTGTTTCCTCCGGACAATATGTCCAAAGTAGGAGAGACGAAGCTTAGCCATCCTGGCCTCCAAAGAGCACTCTGGCTGCACTTCTTCCAAAACAGATTTATTGGTTGTTAGGTGTCATCAAGTTGATACTGACCCATAGCAACCTTATGCACAACAAAATGAATCCTGGGCCAACCTCACTACTATTGCCACTCTTGATCCATTGATTCTGTCATTTGGCCAATCCATCTCATTGGGGATCTTCCTCTTTTTCTCCGACCCTCCACTTTACCAAACCTGATATCCTTCTTTAGTGACTGGTCCATCATGATAATTTGTCCAAAGTATGAGAGACAAAGTCTGGCCATCCTGGCTTCTAAGGAGCACTCTAGCTGTACTTTTTCCAACACACAGCTATCAGTTTGTTCTTTTGGCAATTTATGATATAGCTAATGGTAAATACTCCAAAGTTGAAGAGCTTAAAATATAAATAGTTTATTCTCACTAATCTTCAGTTGTTTGGGAGTTGGCTGTTCCATGCTGGACTTAGTTGGGGCAGCTCTACCCCTTATATCTTTTATCATCTTCCTAGGACTAACAGCTTTCCCATCATGCTCTTCTCATGAAAAGGACAGAAGTGGAAGCACACAGTGAAATCACAGAAATCTCAGCTCTGAAGTTATATTCTCACTGCTGCATCATTTTATTCATCTAACGATTTCTGGTGCTGTAGGATAAGTACCGGACTGCTATCCACAAGGTCATCTCTTTAAACCAATAAGTCGCTCCTGGGATACCTTGTACAAGGTCACTATAAGTTGAAACCAACTTGGGAGCACTTAACACGTAAGTATCAGGGCTGAATACATAGACCAAAGAGTGGAGAAAAAGTTACACCCTTATGCAAAGAACTACAAAATCATATTGCAAAGTGCTTGAATATAGTTTTGGTTAGGTACCATTGAGTCAGTACTGACTCATAGCGACCCTACGCACAGCAGAGCAAAACACTGCCCAATCCTGGGCCAACCACACTATTGTTGCCATGCTTGAGCCCATTGATGCTGCCACTTTGCCAATCCATCTCACTGGGGGTCTTCCTCTTTTTCTCTGACCTTCCACCTTAACCAAACATG
>NW_006427343.1:0-1088 GCF_000296735.1 Chrysochloris asiatica | reverse complement strand
AGTTCAAAATGTTCATACAGAGAGAGCTGGCTACATGGCTGATGAGTCCAACATGTCCATACACAGAGAGCTAGCTACATGGCAGATGATTCCAAAGTATCCTTATACTGACAGCTAGTTACATGGCAGAATCATGCATCATGTCCATATACAGAGTACTAGCTTCATGGCAGTTGAGTCCAACATGTCCATATACTTAGAGTTAGCTACATTGCAGATGAATCCAACATGTGTATATATAGAGGACTTGCAACAAGACAGATGCGTCCAACATGTTCATACAGAGAGAGCTGGCTACATGGCTGATGAGTCCCTCATGTCCATATACTGAGAGCTAGCTACATGGCAGGCAAGTCCAACATGTTCATATAAAGAAAGCAACATATTTGTCAGATATGTCCAACATATCCATGCAGAGAGAATTAGCTACATGACAGAAGAATCCAAAATGTCCATATACAGAAAGCGAGCTACATAGTAGAGTAATGCAACATTTCCATATACAGGGTTCTAGCTACATGGTAGATAAGTCCAATATGTCCATATACTGAGAGATAGTTACATGGCAGATGAGTCCAACATGTCCATATACCGACAGCTATCTCCATGGCAGTGTAGTCCAACATGGCCATTTAAAGAGTATTAGCTACATGGCAGAGGGGTCCCATATGCCCATATAGTGAGAGTTAGCTACATGGCAGATGAGTCAAACATGTGAATATTTAGAGAGCTAGCTATGAGGCAGATGAGTCCAACATGTTCATACACAGAGAGCTGGCTACATGGCTGATGAGTCAAACATATCCATATACAGAGAGCTAGCTACTTGGCAGACAATTCAAAAATGCCCTTATACAGAGAGATAGCTACATGGCAGATGATTTCAACTTTTCCATATACTGACAGATAGCTACATGGCAGAATCGTCCAAAATTCCATATACAGAGTACTAGCTACATGGAAGATGAGTCCAACATTTCCATATACAGAGAATTAGCTAAATGGCAGATGAGTTGAACATGTGTATATATAGAAGACTACCTACAAGGAAGATGAGTCAAATATGCCAATATACAGAGAGCTAGCTA
>NW_006427342.1:0-1145 GCF_000296735.1 Chrysochloris asiatica | reverse complement strand
TGTGCCGTGGAGTCGGTTCCGACTCATAGCGACCCTGCACAGGGTTTCCGAGGCTGTTCATCTTTACGGGAGCAGAATGCCTCATCTTTCTCCTGCGGTGCAGCTGGTAGTTTCGAACTGCTAACCTTGCGGTTTGCAGCCCGATTCGTAACCACTACGCTACCAGAGCTCCTTACTTCTGACCATTTAGTCACTAAAAACTTTATGAATAGCAGTGGAACACTGTCAGATAGTACCAGAATAATGAATATTAAAACATGATGAAGAGCACCAGAATGTTATCAGATATAATACCAGAAGATGAGCCGCTCAAGTTGAATGACAATCAGAGTATAACTGGGAAAGATGTGCTTCCTCAAAGTAGTGTTGAATGTGTTGAGGAGGATGGAGTAAAGCTTTTGGGACTAACATTTGTGGATGGGGTACAACTCAAAATGGCAAGAAACAGCTGTAAATATTCATTAATAAATGGAACATGGAATATATGAAAAACAAATCTAGGAAAATTAGAAATTATTAAAAATGAAATGGAAGGCATAAACATAGATACCCTAGGCATTGATTAGCTGAAATGGACTGATATTGTCCATTTTGAATCTGATGATCACATGACTTATTATGCCGGGAATGACACAAGTTAAAGAGGAATGGCATCGCATTCACATCAAAAAGAATATATCAAGATCTGTCTTGAAATACAATGCTGTATGTGATAGAATAATAGCCACATATCTACTAGGAACAACAGTTAATACCACTATCATTCAAATTTACACACTAACCACTAAAGACAACAATGATAAAACTGAAAAATTCTACCAACTTCTTTAGTCTGAAATTGATCAACAATGTAATCAGGATGTATTGATCATTACTGGTGATTGAAATGCAAAAGTTGGAAACAAAGAGGAAGGATCAGTAGTTGGAAAATATGGTCTTGGTGACAGAAACGATGCTGGAAATTGCATGAAAGAATTTTGCAAGACCAATATTTCTTCATTGCAAATATCTTCTTAAACAATATAAAAGACAGCTATGCACAATACACAGAAATCAAATTGACTACATCTAGGGAAAGATAGGAGCTCTGGTAGCGTAGTGGCTACGAATCGGGCTGCGAACCTTAAGGTCAGCGGTTCGAAACT
>NW_006427341.1:0-1145 GCF_000296735.1 Chrysochloris asiatica | reverse complement strand
ATCTTGAGCTTGTGGTGGAAATCACAACTGGCATTACCTTGAGAAATTGTGGTTACGAATCGGGCTGCGAACCTTAAGGTCAGCGGTTCGAAACTGCCAGCCGTTCCGTGGGAGAAAGATGAGGCTTTTTACTCCCGTAAGGATTTACACCCTTGGAAACCCTGTACAGGGTCGCTATGGGTCGGAACCGACTCGACGGCACTTAACAACAACAAGCAGAGCTTCCAGATGAACACAGAATGCCATCTTCAATTTTGACTGGTGCAGTTACTGTTACTGAGATGACAGCCCCAAACATAATACATTTTATGTGCCATATCTGTGACCCACCCAGAATATTTATTGAACAACAGCAAAAAATAATAATAATAAAAGGCAGAGTCCTGTCATTAGGCGATAAAAACAGATACAAAAGCAGCCATGAGCTCCACATTTCAGAAGCTGCGCCTTTAATGTATCACCAATACTACTGCTTTAGTTCAACTCTTCCTTCTTCCTTACTCACTCATCCCAGGTGTTTCTTAACTGACTTCCTTACATCTAGTCTTACTGTCTCCCCCAACTATCAATCCATTCTGCATATAATCACTAACTTCTTTTTTGAAAACAATACATCTTTGAATCGCCTGTTAACAATTCATTACTTCCTAAATATAGCTAACACTTATGACAAGTTTAAGTATTGGGCCAGAAGCGCTGGTGGGGTTGTGATTTAGTTATTGGATTGCTAATTGCAAGGTCAGTGGTTCAGACCCACCAGCCACTCTGTGGGAGAAAGATGAGGCTAAACCCTATATGACTCAGGATTGTCTTGAGAGCAGTGGTTTGGGGTAGGTTTTTTTGTTTTGTTTTGTTTTGTTTTTTAGAAGTTTGTGGCATTATGATAAGTGTTGTTGCTAATTTATCATAATGCCACACACAAAAAAGTGGAACTTAACAAAAAGTCAGTTCCAACTCATAGTGATCCTGTATAAGCTTTCCAAGGAGCAGCTGGTGGGTTTGAACCACCAATCATGTGGTTAATAGTCTGTAGCTCATCCTACAGTACCATGAATTATGTAATTTAATTAATCAATTAATTTTCAAACAAAGCTATGAGATGTGTGTTCTTATTCTCACTTCACACATGAGAAAATGGAAAGTTA
>NW_006427340.1:0-1086 GCF_000296735.1 Chrysochloris asiatica | reverse complement strand
TTTATAGACAACATCATTAGTTTTACATTCTGCAAATCAGATACTTTCTTTCATTTCAATAATTGTAATATTTTCCAAGTAACAACCTTTATCCCACTTCCTCCCTGTGGTTCCTATTTCCATTCAACCCTCTGTCACATCTCTTCTTATCTTTGTCCTTGTTTAAATGTTGCCTTTTGCTCTGGAATCATTGCACATTCCATGGTTTGCATACATTACTAGTGTTGTTGTCTCCCCTATCTATTGCTTGGCTGAAAATTGGACCAAGTAAATGAATTCCATTCCAGACCTGAAGTGTAGTTAAGGGACATAGTTTTGGGATTCTCTAGTCTCTATCTGACCAGCATGACGTCTTTTTTTATAACTTTGAATTTTGCTCCACATTTTCTCCTACTCTATCTGGGACCTTCTAATATGAGCCCTTCCAGAGCAATTGGTAGTGACAGATTGCTGTTGTTACATGCCATTGAGTCCAGTACAGACTCAAAGCAACCCTATGCACAACATAACTAAACATTGCCTGGTTCTGTACCAACCTCACAATTTTTGTTACAGTTGAGCCCACTGCTACTGTCACTGTACCAATCCATCTCATTGGGGTCTGCCTCTTTTAAACTGATCGTCCATTTCACCAAGAATGATGTTGTTCTTCATGGTCTGGTCCCTCCTGATAATATATCTGAAGTGTGAGAAATGAAGTCTGGCCATCCTGGCTTCCAAGGAGCATTCTGACATTAATTCTTCCAACACAGGTTTGTTTGTTCTTTTGGTGGTAATTGGTACTTTTAATATTCTCCTCCAACATTATTCAAATGCATCAAATTTTCTACCATCTTCCTTATTCACTGTCCAACTTTCACATGCATATGAGGTTAATAAAAATACGATGGCTTGGGTCAGGCACACCTTAGTTGTCAGACTGACATCTTTGCTCTTGAACACTTTAAAGAGGTTCTGTGCAGCAGATATGCCCAATGAAATGTGGTGTTTGATTTCTTGACTTCTGCTTCCATGCATGTTGATGATTGATTCAAACAAAATGAAGTCTTTGACAACTTCAATCTTTTCTCCATTTATCGTGATGTT
>NW_006427339.1:0-1145 GCF_000296735.1 Chrysochloris asiatica | reverse complement strand
TGGTTCTTCCTGGTAACATGTCTGAAGTATGAGAGACAAAGTCTAGCCTCCTGGCTGCTAAGAAGCATTCTACCTGTACTTCTTCCAACATGTTTGTTCTTCTGGCAGTCCATGGTACTTTTAATATTTTTCTCTAATACATCTATTTTTCTAGTCTTCCTTATTCATTGTCCAACCTTCACATGCAGATGAGACTACTAAAAATACCATGGTTTGGGTCAGGTGCACTTAAGTCCTCAAACTGACATCTTTGCTCTAAACATTTTAAAGAGGTCATGTGTAGCAGATTTGCCTAATGCAATATATCATTTAATTTCTTGACTGATGCTTCCATGAGTGTTGATGATGTCAAAATGGAGTGTGTAACAACGTCAATCTTTCTTCCATTTATCATGATGTTATTTAAGTTTGGCATATAGTGGATGCAAACTAGTAGTTGTTGATTGAGAAAATATTTCAAAGTAGTACTCCAAAACCAACAACGTCTGCCTAAGATTCAAAACACTTGTTTATTGTATTGTGCTAATCAGTGTAATTTTAAGGAATATTGTGAATGAGAAGACGTGATTAGTATGTTGTTGTTGTTGTTAAGTGCCGTCGAGTCGGCTCCAACCAATAGTGATCCTGTTCAGGGTTCCCGAGGCTGTAAATCTTTATGGGAGCAGAAAGCCTTCTCTTTCTCCCGCAGAGTGGCTTGTAGTTTTGAACTGCTGACCTTAAGGTTCACAGCCCAATTCGTAACCATTACACTGCATTAAAACTAAAATTTTAAGAAAATAAGACCTTAGGTGGGATCCTGAGCCCCATCCAGAACCTTCTGAGGTGGGACATTCCCACTAGAAAGGACAAGCAGACCAGCCTTAAACAGCTAGAGTGGCAGAAGATACATCTTCAAAGAAAGGTCATCAGGAAAAACCCAAAACAAAAGTGGCAGAATGACTGGCTACTACAAGAATAAGCAAGCTGTTCGCCAGGAAGACATCAAGGTAACCAATCAAGTTTCTTCAGGACAAACCCCCTTCTAAGACTGAAATTCAAAAGGAACACATGAGCAGGCATGCAAGCTTGCTGACAACCACATTGGTCTACTGGTGAGTGGAAGAGGGTAAAAGGCAACAATGATGAAATGGGCTGAGTTCAACCAC
>NW_006427338.1:0-1145 GCF_000296735.1 Chrysochloris asiatica | reverse complement strand
ACTCATAGCCACCCTGTATAGGGTTTTCCAGGAGCGGCTGGTAAGCTTGAACCACCAACTTTGCAGTTCAAACTGACCTTACAATCCAGTGCCTTAACCCCCAGTACCACATCAGGACTCTTAGTCAGGTTGTTGTTGTTGTGTGCTGTGGAGTTGGTTCTGACTAACAGCGACCCTGTACAGGGTTTCCAAGGCTGTAAATCTTTACGGGAGCAGAAAGCCTCATCTTTCTCCCACGGAACAGCTGGTAGTTTCGAACTGCTGACTGTAAGGTTCGCAGCCTGATTCGTAACCACTACGCTACCAGAGCTCCTTCACAGCATTAATAGCAAAGTTAAAAACAAAACAAAATTAAAAAACCAGAAATGAATAAATGCTGGCAAAGGTATGAAGAAATAGAACCCTCATACTTTGTTAGTGAGACAGTAAAACTGTGGAAAATGGTATGGGGCTTCCTCAAAAAGTTGAAAATAAGAAACATATGAACTAGCAATCCCTTTATGTGGTATATATCCTAGAGAAATAAGAGCCACAACACAAACAGATATATGCACACAATGTTCACCGCAACACTATTCACAATGGCAAAAAGATGGAAACAACTAAATGTTCATCAATGGAAGAATGGATAGATGAATTTTAGTACATGCATACAATGGAATACTATGAAACATTAAAGAATAATGATAGCACAGTGAAACATCTTATGGCCTGGTTGAACCTGGAGAACATTATGCTAAGTGAAATTATTGTTGTTGCTGTTGTTAAAGTGCCATCAAATTCATTCTGACCCATAGCAACCCTGTATAGGGTTTCCGATTAGTGGCTGGTGAGTTTGAACCACCGACCTTGCAGTTCAAACGGACCTTGAGATAGGGTGCTTATCCCACAACACCACACCAGACTTTTATAATTAGTCAATTATAAAAGGACAAACATTGTTTAAGACCACTACATTAATAAGTCAAGAAAAGGTTTCAACACACACACAATTTTTTAATGGTTACCAGGGATGGAAAGAAGTGGGAATAAATTACTTAGAATTAACTATGCCCGAGGGTGTTGTTATTGTTGTTGTTAAGTGCCATCGAGTCGGTACTGACTCATAGTGAACCTATGCACAACAGAATGAAACACTGCACAGT
>NW_006427337.1:0-1097 GCF_000296735.1 Chrysochloris asiatica | reverse complement strand
AAGTTTGGTCATCCTGGCCTCCAAGATGCACTCTGGCTACACTTGTTCCAACACAGATCTGTTGGTTCTTTTGGAAGCCCATGGCACTTTCAATATCCTCCTCCAACACCATAACTCAAATGCATCAATTCTTCTCCGGTCTTCCTTATTCACTGTCTAGCTTTCACATGTATATGAGGTTATTGAAAATACCATAGCTTGGGTCAGGTGCACCTTAGTCTTAAAGCTGTCATCTTTGCTCTTCAACACTTTTTTAAAAAGGTCTTGTACAGCAGATTTGCCTAATGCAATATGTCATTTGATTTCTTGACTATTGCATCCATGAGTGTTGATGGTTGATCCAAGGAGAATGAAGTCCTTGATAACTTCAATCTTTTCTCGTTGATAAGAATGTTGTTTATTGGTCCAGTGGTGAGGATTTTTGTTTCCTTTACATTGAGATGTAATCCATACCGAAGGCTGTGCTCTTTGATCTTCATCAATAAATATTTTAAGTCCTCTTCACTTTCAGGAAGCAAGGTTGCATCATCTGCATATCGCAGGTTATTAATGAGTTTTCCTTCAATCCTGGTGCCATGTTTTTCTTCATATAACCCAGCTTCTCGACTAGAGGAAGATTAAAAACAAAACAAAACAATTTTTGTTAAAGAAAACAAGTGTAAATTGCTACAATTTGTTGAACTGGACCTATACTTATGGATGTAGTAGCAACTGAGAGGGAAGTAGTCTTCACATCAAGTATCAATCTTATCCCCTCTATCTACAGACTTGATAGGGACAGGAGCCTTAGACATGGGCTACCTAAAATCAGGGGTCAATAAATGCATGAAGTGACTGGGTTTTAAGCTTTCAAGAGGTAGTTTAGTTTAAGAGTGTGTGGGGAAAGGTAGAGTCCCCACTGAATAGTTTTCATCTTGTCTAGATAAGTCTCGTGAAACGAGATGGGATAAGAATCTTATGATTCTATAGTGAGTAATTGTTACCATGACAAATTCAGACTGTCACAATGTAAAGGTACAAGTTTTGTATCAAAAAGTGGGAAGTAATTAATCATACAGTCCAGAAACAGAGGACCCTAGGATCATCAAGGAGAAGAG
>NW_006427336.1:0-1114 GCF_000296735.1 Chrysochloris asiatica | reverse complement strand
CTTTTCTCTGGAAATGCAGCCTTCTAAGTGGGGTTGCTCTAGCCCTGCATTCCAAGGTCTGCAGGGGACAGAGGCACTTGCCGGTGCTGGTGCAGAAGCGGGAGCCGTGTGCAGGCAGGCAAAAGCTCAGAATGCCTGTAATTCCTCAGCAATTTGATCTGAACTGCCTGGTCAGGGAAGCGCCAGAAGTGAAGATCACATAGTTATTTTATAATGATACCTTAATTTCAATTCAGAAAAATAAATACTTGTGAATAGAGTTGATTTATTAATACTCCACTGTCATCTCAGAAATTCTTCATATATTACATCAGCTCAGCAGAAGAGACATGACTAGAAGCATTTGTAATTGAACCTGCTAGAATTAAATGACTTGATCCACAAGGTTTTAGCTCAACTGAAAAAAGTAAAATTAGCAATTATATCAGTTATGCTAAATGGAATAACCAAAAAATCCAAGTGAACTTAATGCATGTGGAATCTGAAGTGAGACTTTCCAAGTTGGAATTTTGGCTTTAACAATTTGGGCAAGTTGTACAACCTCTCAGTGCCTCACCTGCAAAATGGATATAATTAGTTTTCCTACCACATAGAATTATCCTGAGGAATAACTTTATATACAGGTTCAAAACATTCAATGGTAGTTAAGTTTATTATGCCATGAGGAGTCCATTTTAAATACCAGCAAGGTCACCCTAGTGGACAGATTTTAGTGGAGCTTTCAGACTAAAACAGACTAGGAATAAGAAGAAGCTGACGACATCTGATTGTTTAGCAACTGAAAACATGAATAGAAGCAGAACATGAACAGAACAGAAGATGAAAACATGATGACTAGTACTAGAACATTATCATAAAGAGTGTCTGAAGATGAGCCCGTCAGGTTGGAAGGCATTCAAAATATGGGGGAAGATCTGCCTCTTCAAATGAAAGTTCACCGAGGAACAAACAAGATGGCGGATCGGGTGGATGTATAGCAGAGAGCTCTGCCAACAACAGCACAGAATATCTGACCAAGCAGGTTCAGGGGATGGTCCCAGAACTCTGAACCACATATAAAGGAATACTTAGAAGGTTGGAAGGCTCACAGCTGGGGGAATTTGTGGCAGAAGCA
>NW_006427335.1:0-1145 GCF_000296735.1 Chrysochloris asiatica | reverse complement strand
GCAATACGTCGTTTGATTTCTTCATTGCTGCTTCCATGAGTGTTGGTAGTTGATCCAAGAAGAATGAAGTCCTTGACAACTTCAGTCTTCTCCCCATTGATAAGACTGATGCTCTTGATTAGTCGGAATATTTTCAACATTTTATTTTTGCTCTTGCAGACTTGTTTTAATTTTCTTCAGCTTTGGTAGTACAAATGAATGAATTATTGCTACACAAATCAACGTAAATGAAGCTCCAGAAATTTTTGTTAATGCTATAAAAAGAAAGAAAAAAAGCCAGGGCCCAAAATTTGCATATTAGATGAATCCATTTATGCAACATTTTATAAAATAACAAAACATAGGAATGGAGGACAGGATTTAATGGTTTGTGAGATGTTAGGGATGGAGAGTGGTGGAGGAATTAGAAGTGAGTGTTATCTCTACAAAAGGCAAATAAAAGGGATCCTTGTGGTGTTTCAACTGTTTAGTATCTTAGCTATGGTAACGAATACATGAAACCATACATAAGTTTAAGACAACACACACTCAAAAATAATTAAAACTAAGAAAATCTGAAAAAGATAGTATCAATATCATCATCTCAGTTGTAGTATTTTGCTGTAATTATCAGGGGAAACTAGGTTAAGTATAAAAGGGAACTTTCTGTATTTCTTACAAATGCATGTGAATCTACAATGATCTCAGTTAAATATTTCAATTATGAAAATAAATGGTATAATTAAGATTATGTCCACTGGAGTTGTATTACTGAAAGCAAATCCTGGCTCTCACTTTTAGAGCTAAGTTACTGGTAATTCAGGTTTTCATTGCTATATAGGTCAATCATGACAAGACAAATTCCTAAGACAATTGTTAGAATTAATGAGATACTTAACGCAAACAGCTTAGCATATTGTCTAGTGTTTCTGTAAGGTATCATTGAGTCAATTTTGCCTCATAGTGGCCCTATAAATAGTAGAGCAAAATACTGTCCAATTATGCATAATCCTCACTTTTTTTTTCTTTTTCTATTTTTGAGCCCATTGTTGCAGCTACTGTGTCCATCTTTCACTGAAGGTATTCCTCACTTGCTGATCCTCTACTTTACTGAGCATGATGTCCCTGCCTTCAAGTAGCATTTTTTGTTGTTGGTGGTGGTGGTG
>NW_006427334.1:0-1123 GCF_000296735.1 Chrysochloris asiatica | reverse complement strand
TGCCATGGACTGCCAAAAGAACCAATAGATCTGTTTTGGAAGAAGTGCAACCAGAGTGCTCCTTGGAGGCCAAGATGGCTAGGCTTCGTCTCTCCTACTTTGGACACATTGTCCAGAGAGAACAGTCGCTGGAGAAGGATGTCCTGCTGGGTAGGGTGGAGGGTCAGAGAAAAAGAGGAAGACCCCCAACAAGATGGATCAGCCAGGTGACATCATAGATGGCATCAAGTGTGGTGGCGGTAGTGAGGTTGGCCCAGGATGGGATATTGTTTCGTTCTGCTGTGCATGGGGTCGCTATGAGTCGGTTCCGACTCAATGGCACCTGACAACAACAACCACGAGGATAAGCAAGAACTGCTAACCACAAGATCAGCAATTCAAACTCACCATCTGTTCCTCAGAAAACATATTTGGGGTGACTTTGATCAGAACTGATTCAAAGGCACTTGACAACCACTACCATCACCACCACATGTCAACAGAGCAATAGATATGGAGCTATTTTGGATGTCACATAACTAAACTAGGCTTATAGCTGGGTCTCTAGTCCTTCAGCATTCTAGGTGACACACATTCACCCATCTATCTTCCTCTACCTTTCTTGGCAAAAGTAAAATCAGAATACAGTAGCCTTTCTCTCTCCTAAATTCCTCTCTACCACTTATTATTTGAATGGTAACATATTGGACTCCAAGAGAGAGTTAGAATATTCTTGAGTAAAGTATTGTACAAGAATTCAAAGTCTCTAGACTTTGATGTAAAGTAGACTGTGACTCTAGTTTAACCTTGAAACACACATTTCAAGGTCTTTCTGCTTATACCATGTCCTCCATTGTTCCTCAACTGTGACGTTTCTCCCTGCACGACCCTCCCAGCAATCTCCCCATGAAGCCCTTCCAAATAATTTATTTCTTATGATGAACAGCCCTTTCCACAAAATACTGAAATTCCATTCTCCAGTTCTAATTTGTGTTCACAAATACATTTTCCCACCTCCATGTTTTCCAGATATCTATGTTAGAAAGGGTTCCCTGGAGAAACAGCTTAGAGAGAGAGACAAGTAGAGAGAAAGAAAAAAAGCAAAAAAAAAAAAAAAAAAAAAAAAAAAAAAAAAAAAAAAAAA
>NW_006427333.1:0-1145 GCF_000296735.1 Chrysochloris asiatica | reverse complement strand
TATACTTGGTTTCATTACAATGATTATAATCCCCTCCATGTACCATCAGTTAACAGTATTTCTCTCTACTCATTTTAGTTCTTTTTTTTTTTCAAACACTCAGACGTATATAATAATTTAAACCACCAAAAGGCACATTCTGTACGTCTGCCTCCTGGCCACCAGCTCTTAGTCCTTCTCTTCCCATGAATCTAGAGTCCTCAGCTGCTCCCTCTCTCCATGTTCCCATCTCTGCCTCCATCTCTGGTGTTGCTGCTTCCTTGGATAGGGTCCCGCATTCTACTTGTGCTCTTCTCCCTTGATGGTCCAAGGGTCCTCTGTTTTTGGACTGTAAGATTAACTACTCCCCCATTTTTGTTACAAAACTTCTACCTTTACAATTATGACAGTCGCAATTAGTTGCAATAACAATGTCTCACTATTGAATCCATGTCCCCATCTCTTTTCACCAGACCCATCTAGACTAGATGAAAACTGTTCAGTGGGGACCCTATCTTCCCCCCAACACTCTTAAACTAAACTCCCTCTTGAAACCGTGTAAGCTAGCCACTTTGTGCCTCTATGACCTCCTCCCATTTTAGGTAGCCAGTGTCTAAGTTGCCCGTCCCTATCTACCCTGTGTACAGAGGGGATAGCACTGATACTTGATGTGAAGACTCCTTCCCTCTCTATTGGTATTTTCAGCTACTACATCCATGAGTATAGATCAAGTTCATTAAATTGTAGCAATTTACCCTCGTTTCCTTTATCAAAAAAATTTTTTTGTTGTTGTTTTTGATAATCTTCCTCTAGTCGAGTTTTGATTATCAAGCCATCAAGGCTAGGGCAAATGGGTACTATCTGCAAGTTTGGGTGTTCTTGTGTATCTCCCCTCACTTCATATCAGCTGGATGCTTCACTCTCAGCTCTAGTCCTCCATGGCTATGCCCTTGTCCATGGGCTCAGGTGTCCCCAGGTCTCACCACACTTTGGACCAACCGGCCCTTCCTCTTCTCTCTCTCATCTCCAGGTCAATGGGAGTCAACGGACTGTGGTTGAACTCAGCCCATTTCTTCATTTCTGCCTATCCCTTCTTCCACTCACCAGTAGACCAATGCGGCCGCCAGCAAGCTTACATGCCTGTTCATGTGTTCCCTTTGAGTTTC
>NW_006427332.1:0-1084 GCF_000296735.1 Chrysochloris asiatica | reverse complement strand
TGTATAGGGTTTCAACTGACCTTGAGGTCCAATGCTTATCTTACAATGGTACACCAGGACTCCCAACTGACTATATGTGGATGGATTTACTTCAGTTTCTCAATTCGGTTCCATTGATCTATGTGTCATTGTATTAGCACCAGGCCATTTTTACTACTGTGGCTGGTTTTGAGATGAGGTTTTGAGATGAGAAAGTGAAAGGCCTCCTACTTTATTTTCCTTTTTCAATAGTGATTGGTTTATCTGGGGTCTCTTTTCTTTCCATATGAAGTTAATAATTAGTTTTCTTTCTCTTTAAAGAATGATATTGGGATCTGGATTGGGATTGCATTATATAGATTGCTTTGGCAATGTTGACATTTTTACAATGTTAATTCTTACTATCCACAGCAGGGGATATTTCTCCATCTCTGCAGGTCTTTTTGGTTTCTAGTAGTGATATTTAATGTTTTTCTATTTTTGCTTTTGTTTTTCCTTCTTTCCTTCTGTGTCTCATTTTCCCTCTTTTTTTTTTTCTCCCTTTTGAACTTTCTTTACTGTCTCTATTCTCTTTCTCTTATCATTTTCCTTCCCCCTGTTTTTCTAAGTGTTTTATTTTTATTTCTTAATTTTCTTTTCTCTCTTATTTTTCTCTTCTATAGCTCCATTTTCCTGTTACTCTTTTTAGTTATTATCATCTTACTATGTGTTTGCTGACTGCTTTTAATTCTTTTCTCCTTAATACTTTCTCTTTCAATTGTTGATTGCTGGCTTGTTTATCCTCATTTATTTTCTGGTGTGTGTATGTGAGGCGGGAGGGAGGCTGGTGGAATTCTTTTCTTTCCCACCCATCAGAAGACAGCACCGTACCAGACACCCAACCCACAACCATATGCTTTGAAGCTCCACGCACTGGACAAGAGTCATTATGGGCTCTTGTATCACATGATCAGCAACAGACAGCCGCCAACACCAGCCAAACCTACCCTAAACTGAGGTGCATGAAAAGCAATCAGGGAACACAGCACACATTTCCACTCTCTGATCACACCCACAGGAAACAATTTGTTGTTGTTGTTGGTATGTGCCATCGAGTTGGTACTGC
>NW_006427331.1:0-1145 GCF_000296735.1 Chrysochloris asiatica | reverse complement strand
CCTTGATGTAAGGATTTGTTCCCTCTTTTGAGCTACTGCATCCATAGGTTTAGGTCAGGTTCATCAAATTGTATCAGATTACTCTTTTTTTCTTCTTTCTTCTTCTGGTTGAGCTCTGATCATCCAATCATTGAAGCCAGGTCAAGTGGGTATTATCTGCAAGTGTGGGTGTTCTTGTGCATATGCCCTCTCTTCTATCAGCTGGACGCTTCACTCTCCATTCTAGTCTTTTGTGTCTATGTCACTGACTCTGGGCCCAAGAGTCCCGAGGTCTTGCCACACTGCTGGCCAACCAGGTCTTCACCTGGGTTCACAGAAGTCTACTGAAAATTATAGGACTTAGCTCGCCACTTCATTGCTGTTTTTTCCTCACTTTCCCTTATCGGTGACCAGCATGGTCACCAATCAGAGGGACTATTCCCATTGAGTCTTAGTTTTGGAAGGGGGTTTGCGCTGAGGGGACCAGACCACTTACTTGCCTTGATGTTTCCTTGGCAAGCAACTTGTTTGTTCTTGTAGGAACAATCAGTCTGCCTCTATTGTTTTGTATTTTTCTTGTAGGTCTTTCTTTTAAGAAGTATCTTCTGTTCTTCTAGCCTCTCCAGGCAGGTCTGCTCATCCTTTCAAGTGGAAATTTCCCATCTCTGAAGATCTGGATGTGGTTCAGGCTTCCACCTATAGTCTTATGTATAGCAGAGGTGCTGCAGGAAGCCTTCTTCACTGGGCACATTGTAGCCCCATTTTAGTTATTCTAAACAGTTATAGGCAGAAGATAGATTTATAAGCTTTCTATGGTGATGTTTCTGGCTATTCCTTTCTCTCCCCCTCCAGTGTCTATTTTATAATATAATGCAAAGAAAACCAACATTCAAAAGACAGCCAAGCATCTTACCATTATCCCCCCCCCTTTCCCCATTCCAACCATGTCTCAATCTCTGTATCCCAGAGCCCTGTTGTTCCAAGGTTGTGCATACATCACTATTTACCTCTGTTCCACTTAGCTCATTCAAACCTGCCTAATTGTTCTCCCATCTGCTTTGTTATTCCATTCGCCTATCCCTTCTTATATAGTGCCCCCCTCTAGCACCCAACCTATCCTGTGTCTATACCCTAACATGTGCACCACCTTCCCCTCCCTCCCCTCA
>NW_006427330.1:0-1145 GCF_000296735.1 Chrysochloris asiatica | reverse complement strand
TTGTTGTTGTTGTTGTTGTTTTTCTTCTACTACCCAGTCGTTTTCTGCAGGTTGTTGATCAGTTTCCATTTATTTGACTTTATTTTCTTGGTCTTCCTATTGTTGATTTCTAATTTCATAGCATTGCGGTCTCAGAAGGTGCTTTGTATTTTTAAATTATAGAGGTTTGTTTTGTGGCCTCACACATAGTCTATTCTGGATAATGTTCCATGCACACTGGAAAATAATTTGTTTTATGCTGGTGTTGGGTTGAATGCTCTGTATACATCTATAAATTCCAGTTGGCTGACTTTGTTCTTTAGTTCTTATGTGTCTTTCTTGAGTTTCTTTCTTTTTGTTCTATCCTTTATTGAAAGCAGTGTGTTAAAATCACCCACTATTATTTTAGATTCATCTATTTCTTTCTTCAAATCTACTAGAGTTTGCTTTATATATTTTGAAGCTCTTTCATTGACAGCATAGGTATTTATTACGGTTACGTCATCTTTTTCAATTGTCCCTTCAATTATGAGGTAATGTCAATTTTTATCTATTACACTGGTTTTTGCCTTAAACTTTATTTTATCAGAATTTAGCACTGCCACTCCTGTTCATTTCTTTTTTTTATTGCAATTAGATTGGTCTATTTTTTTTGCCTCCTTTGACTTTTAGTCTGATGTTTTCTCTGTGTGTAAAGTGTGTCTCTTGCACACAGCATATTGAAGGATCTTGTTTTCTTATCTATTCTGCCACTCTCTATCTCTTAACTGTTGCATCTAATCCTTTTACATCAGTGTAATCATCAATGTTGTTGTTGTTATGTGCTGTAGCATAGCAACCCTGTACAGGGTTTCTGAGGCTGCACATCTTTATGGGAGCAGAAAGCCTCATCTTTCTTCCACAGAACAGCTGGTAGTTTTGAACTGATGACCCTGAGGTTAGCAGCCCAATTTGTAATCACTACGTTACCAGATCTCCTTGTAATTATCAATAGATATGGATTAATTGTTGCCATTATGTTTGTGTGTGTGCTGCTGCTGCTTTCTTTGTTCTGCATTTTTTCTTGTACTGAGTTCATTTTGCTTGTGTTCTTTCTTGTCAGTTTCCTCATAGTATTAATGTTTCCATGTTCTTCTTGGATTTTCATATTCTTGTTATGTTGTGAA
>NW_006427329.1:0-1118 GCF_000296735.1 Chrysochloris asiatica | reverse complement strand
CATTTATTACAGGTGAAGGAGACCATGGGGTGGCGCTGTATGATAAGCACCAGACCACAAGGTCAACTTGAACTGCAAGGTTGGCGGTTCCTTGGAAACCCGATACAGAGCTGTTATGAGTAGGAACTGACTCAACAGCACTAAACAACAACAACCAAAAGCTTTAGAGATCCAGACTCACCCAGAGACACCTTGGGAGATAAGACTTGGTGACCTGCTTCCAAAAGACCAGAGCTACTAACAACCTGATGTCACCATGAGCCGGAGTTGACAGGCAGGACCTGGTTGTTTTGTATTAAAGGTGAAGCATGACCTCAGAAATGTGGTGTTTCCATTAGCCTTGGGTATTTTATTTTAAAGATACAGTTGAGCAAATAGTGGGATAATGGCACATATAAAATACTGAAAGGAAAAAATTGCCAACCAAGAATCATACGCCCACCTCCATCACCCTTCAGGTCTGGAAATGAACTTGCTTTCTTGACTCAATTTTCAGCCTACCAATAGGTAAGTATATAGTGGAGACAACAACACTAGTAAATTATGCTTACCATGGAACAGTCAACCATTCAACATCAAAAGGACAGCATTTACCCAACAACAAAGTTCAGAAAGGCTGGAAAGGAAATGAAATGGAGTTAAGAATCTCAGGAAGAAAGTGGAATAACTGATATTACATGGAGGGGTTTGAAAACATTTAAATGAAAAGGAATCCTGGTGTGGTGCTGTGGGTTAATGCACTGGACTGCAAAGTCGCTTTGAACTGCAAGGTCAATGGCTCATGCTCACCAGCTGCTCCTTGGAAACCCTATACAGGGTTGCTATGGGTCAGAACCGACTCAAAGGCACTTAACAACAACAACAAATGAAAAGAAGTGTATGATTTGTTGAATATAAAACTAATGATCTGCTCTGTAAACCTTCATTCAATTCACAATAAAAAAAAATTTTATTTATTTATTTTTAAATTATTTTATTTTATTAAAGCACACATGTTTTTCTATTTACCATTTTTCTATGGAGCTTTAAAAATGACATGGAATATATGTTTTTATAATTATGTAAATAAGTTGTGAAATTTTTAATTTTAATTATTAGAATATTCTTTTTTGATTCAT
>NW_006427328.1:0-1123 GCF_000296735.1 Chrysochloris asiatica | reverse complement strand
AAGCAATATCTGAGAATGCTTCAGCAACCTCATGGAATATAACTACCACGTGCTGGTTTTTAAAAATTATTTTATTATTTAAAAGAGAGGAAAGCCCTTCCTTACTTACTACCACAGTGAATTTCCCCACGCTTGTCAATTCTTTCTCAGCCAGACTGATGAGCTCCAACGGAGCTGTCCAGATTGCTTAAGTGAAGGCGAATGACTTGATTGCAGTTCAATGCCTTAGCTGTCACCGAGCCACCTTCCTAAATATGACCCTTATTGCCCTGCTAACCCCTCTATAAACCCCACCACAATGAAAGCATAAAACATTAAAACAAAACCACCCCCTGGGTGATTGTTATTGCCTTTTGAATTAACACCAGAAATGCTCATTTGAGAGATGCGGTTTAACTCAAGCGATATTTCTTGACGGGTTAATGAATATCATACATTATACTTTACCCTAATGTAATGCTATCAATTATTTAGTTATTTTTATTGATTGACCTCTTCTAGATTATTTAATAGTAGATTTTTCACTGTTCAGAAGACTTAATGCTGAACACTTAGGCCCCTTCATTCACTTCTTTGGAATGTACTCTACGCCAGGGTCCAATCCATGAATGTAGGAGGGTGTGTGTATGCATTTTATGAATAGCAGCGAAACCTTTGTGTTTTTTCTTTTAGAAGAACAAAATTGCAGGCCATTCTGGAATTAATGAACGTGATGCCTAAATAGCCCCGCTAAATCTAAACATAACAAAGAATCGAACTGCTGATGACACTAGAGAAAGGTTTCAAAGAGGCAGATAATCAAACCTGCATAATTAGAATTGTGGTTTAAATATGCAAAGAGGAGAATGCAGCCCTGAAAAGGAAGAGTGAATTGCAAAAGTAGCGTTAGTGTAAAATATGAGCAATGGTCCATGAAAGCATCTTTATCACTGACTTTGTAACCAAGTACTAGAGAGCAATATGGAATCGTGTATAGTCAGCTGCTCGAAACTACCAGCGGTTCCTCTGGAGAAAGATGAGGGGATTCTGTTCCCGTAATGATTTACAGCCTCAGAAACCCTGTGCAGGGTCACTATGAGTCAGAACCGACTCCATGGTACTTAACAAAAACAACAACAACATT
>NW_006427327.1:0-1085 GCF_000296735.1 Chrysochloris asiatica | reverse complement strand
TGGCAGTACTAATCTCTGATAAAATAAACTTTAAGGCAAAAAACAGCATAATAGATAAAGATGGACATTATCTCATGATTAAAGGAACAATTGAACAAGAAGACATAAACATAATAAATATCTATGCTCCCAAGGAAAGAGTGCCATAATATATAAAGCAAACTCTAATAGATTTGAAGAAAGAAATAGATGAATCTATAATAATAGTGGGTGGTTTTAATACACCTCTTTCAAAAATGGATAGAACAACCAGAAATTAACTTGACAAAGACACAGAAGAACTAAATAACAAAATTAGCCAACTGGACCTCATAGATGTGTACAGAGCACACAACCCAACAACCCAGAATAATACACAATCTTTTCGAGTGCACATGGAACATTCACCAGAACAGACCATGTCTTAGGCCACAAAACAAATCTCCAGAAATTTACAAATATCAAAATACAACAAAGCATCTTCTCAGACCACAATGCTATCAAATTAGAAATCAACAATAGCAAGAAAAAGGAAATCAAGTCAAATACATGGAAACTTAATAACACCCTGCTGAAAAGCGACTGGCTAGTAGAAAAAATCAAACGTGAACTCACAATGTTCTTAGAAACAAATGAGAATGAACACAACATACCAAAATCTTTGGGACACAGAGAAAGTGGTGATGCGAGCAATTTATTGCAACAAATACACACATCCAAAAAGAATAATGAACTAAAATTAACACATTAATGCACCATCTACAACAATGAGAAACAGACCAACAGAGGGAACCTACAGCCACCGAAAGAAAAGGAATAATAAAGATTAGAGCAGAAATAAATGAGACAGAAAACAGAAAAACTATAGACAAAATCAACAGGACAAGAAGCTGGTTCTTTGAAAGGACTTACAAAATTGACAGACCACTGGCAAACCTAACACAAGGAAAGAGGGAGAAGACACAAATAACATGTTTTAGAAACCACATGGGTGATGTCACAATGGAACCAAAGGAAATCAAAAGGATAATAACAGAATACTATGAAGAGATGTACTCCAACAAATTTGAAAACTTAGAAGAGATGCATACATTTTTAGATAAACA
>NW_006427326.1:0-1146 GCF_000296735.1 Chrysochloris asiatica | reverse complement strand
GATAGTTTACATGGGAGAACATTAGCTTCACATTCATCCTATCATATATCATTTCCTTGCCATGGTTATAATCCCCTCCATGCCTCATCAACCAACCAAAGGGATACCCTGCAAGCCTGCCCCCTGGTCATCAGCACACAACCCCTCTCCCTCTCTGGATCTAAAGTCCCCAGCCACTCCATCTCTCCATATCATCATCTCTGCCTCCATCTCTGGCATCACTGATTCTCTGGGTAGGGCTCTGCTCTCCGCTCTTCTTCCTTGATGATCCCAGGGCAAAGTTAATCACTTCCCGCCTTTTGCCACAAAATGTCTACCTTTACATTTCCAACCCTTACAATCAGTCCTGACAACAATTATTCACTATTGTATCGAAAGAGACCTATCCAAATCTCTTTTCATCAGCCCCCTCCTAAACAGATTGGATACTACTCAGTGGAGATTCTACCTAGCTCCATGCCCTCTGGATCTAGGTTCCCTCTTGAAAGCTTGTAAGCCAGTCACTTATTGCCTCTGTAGCCCCCTCATTCTGTGTAGCCAATGTCCAAGTTGCCCATCCCCGTCCACTCCATGTATGGAGGGTATGAGAATGATCCTTGGTGTGAAGATTTGTTCCTTCTTTTGAGCTACTGCATCCATAGGTGTAGGTCAAATTCATCAAATTGTATCAGATTACTCTTTTTTTCCTCTTCTTTCTTCTTCTAGTTGAGCTCTGATCATCCAGTCATTAAAGTCACATCAAGTGGGTATTATCTGCAAGTGTGGGTGTTCTTATGCATATGCCCTCTCTTCTTATCAGCTGGAAGCTTCACTCTCCACTCTAGTCCTCTGTGATTATGTCACTGACTCTGGGCCCAAGAGTCCCCAGGTCTTGCCACACTGCTGGGCAACCAGGTCTCCACCTACGTTTACAGAAGTCTCTTGAATGTTATAGGGCTTAGTTTGCAGCTTCATTGCTGTTTTTCCCTCACTTCTCCTTATGGGTGACAAACGTGGTCACCAATCAGAGTGTGTATTCCCATTGCATCTTAGTCTTAGAAAGAGGTTTGCCCTGAGGGGACCCGACCACTTGCTTTGATGTCTCCTGGGTGAGCCACTTGTTTGTTCTTGTAGTAATCAGTTGGTCTGCCTATATTGGTTTTTTTT
>NW_006427325.1:0-1146 GCF_000296735.1 Chrysochloris asiatica | reverse complement strand
GCCACACCAGGCCTCCAATCAATTCATATCTATTGATAATTATACTTAATGTAAATGGATTAAATATACCAGTCCAGAGACAGAGCAGATTAGATAAGAAAACAGGATCCCTCAATATGCTGTCTATGAGAACCATATAAAACAGACGGAAAGTGCCTAAATGCCCATCAACAGAAGAATGGTTAAACAAAATTTAGTACATACACACAGTGGGATACTACACAATGTTGAAGAATAAGGATGAATCTGTGAAATAACCTCACAACATGGACGAACCAGGAGGATATTATGCTAAATGAAATTAGTCAATCACAAAAGGACAAATATTATATGAGACTAATGAGTCGGAACCGACTCTACGGCACATAACAACAACAACAACAACAATGTTATAAAGGAGTCCTGGTGTGGGGCTATGGGTTAATGTGCTGGACTGCAAAGTCGGTTTGAACCACAAGGTCGGCGGTTCAAACTCACCAGCCTCAGAAACCTTATACAGAATCACTATGGGTCAGAACCGACTCAACAGCACTTAACAACAACTACAATGTTATAAAAAGTTTTTAAAAATGAAACAAAATGGTTTTCTTTTTAAAAGAAACAATCTATGATGGTTACAGGTCTGGGGAGGGAAAATTATTCATAGGCTAGAGGGTAGACACATGTTAACATGGGTGACAGGGCAGGCAATATACAACAAGAGGGAGGTTGGCAGAAGAAAGATGAAGGTAGCGGGAGACCCAGGGAGGAATGCAGTGGTTGGAGTGAATAGAGGTACTATATTAACTGTTGGTTCATGGAGGGGACTATAACCATGTAATGAAGCAAAGTATATGACTTATTGAATGTAAAACTGATGATCTGCTCTGTAAACCTTCACTCAATTCACAATAAAAAGTTTAAAAATAAACAGTTATAATGGCAAATTATACATTTTTTAAATCAAAACACAATTTTAAACTACCTCTATAAAAGAGAGGAAACAGATCATTATTCTTATTTTACTGACGAGGAAACTGCGGCACAGGGTAGGTAGAAACTTGTTTAAATAAATCAGAATTTGAAACCAGACAGTCTGATTTCTAATCTCCCACTTACATACCATTTTGCTGTAATATGACAGAGCCTTCAGTTTCCTCAATTTAT
>NW_006427324.1:0-1146 GCF_000296735.1 Chrysochloris asiatica | reverse complement strand
ATGAGGCTTTCTACTCCCGTAAGGATTTACACCCTCGGAAACCCTGTACAGGGTCGCTATGGGTCGGAACCGACTCGACGGCACTTAACAACAACAACATAATATTTTTATTCCTATAAATATTCTTTGTGCTGGGACTAGGATAGTATTCAAACTTTGTTATGCAAAACAAGGGCAAACCTTAGTCTCAAGTCTTCTGAATACTACTAATCTGGGAACAGCAATGTTTTCCACTCTGACTGGTGGAAACACAAACGTTTCTGGTTCTGGATAAGTTTCAAGGTTGTTCTCTGCTCCTTTCAGATAGTTCTTTCCCCAGCCCTGAGTAGCCCTGCACATAAATCTCATTTCCCAGTAAAGACTCCAGAGCGCCCTCTGCAGGTCACCAGAACTCTGTGCAGCTCTCTTTTCTCTGATACTCTAAGGTGGAGGGTCAGAGAAAAAGAGGAAGACCCTCAGCGAGATGGATTAGCAAAGTGGCAGCATCAATGGGCTCAAGCGTGGCAACAATTGTGAAGTTTGCCCAGGACCTGGCTGTGTTTCCTTCTGTTGTACATAGGGTCGCTATGAGTTGGTACTGACTTGATGGCACCTACTACTCTGTGAGCTCAAGCGGTCTTCGATTTCCTGGTCCCCATCTGTGACTCCTCAACTCTGGGAAACCTACTCGAGTTTTCTCTGCCTGCACTGTAGCCTAGAGTCTCTGTAGCCTCAGATAGTAAAGTGGTACAATTTACATTTTCCTTGTTTGATTTCCCCTGTGCTGACTGATGTCCAATATTTGGAAATGTTTTATGTGCTTTGCCTGAGTTTCTGGTTGTTTTTAGGTAGAACGGTGAATCCAGTCCCTGTTATTTCACCTTGACCATAAGTAGTAGTTTAACTATAACAATATATTTTTTATTGTAGGAAATTTGGAATATAAGGGTAAGTACAAAAAAAAAAAAAATACTACTATTAGAGTTCCAGTTCATACATGTATGGGTTTAGTCCAAACACAATGCATTTAAACATGGGTGGCTGTAGACAAGTTCTCTCAATAGTACATTTGTCTTAGTTTCTTTAGGGTACCTTCAAAAAAAAGAGTCCAGTTAAAACAGCGGCTTTCGGGGGATCTTCTGGATGAGTTAAATTCAAGACAGAGAG
>NW_006427323.1:0-1146 GCF_000296735.1 Chrysochloris asiatica | reverse complement strand
AAAAGCAATTTACACATATAATGCAATTCCAATCCAGATTCCAACAACATTCTTGAAAGAGATGGAAAAAACAATTACAAAATTTATATGGAAAGGAAAGAGACCCAGGATAAGCAAAATACTGCTTAAGAAGAAGAATAAAGTTGGAAACTCTCACTCTCTGACTTCAAAATTTACTACACGGTTACAGTGGTCAAAACAGCTTGGTAATGGTACAATGAAAGATACATAGATCAATAGAACAGAATAGAGAATCCAGAAATGAACCCATCAACATACAGCAAACGGATTCTTGAGAAAACACCTATATATACCGCATGGGGAGGTGATCGTCTCTTCAATAGATGGTGCTGGCAGAACTGGAAAACAATATGCAAAAGATTGAAACAAGACCTTCACCTAACACCTTATACAAATCCAAATCAACATGGATTAAAGACCTAAATGTGAATCCCGGAATAATGAAGGCCATCGATGCAAAAATCAGGACAAATATGAGAGCACTAATTCAGGGAATACACAGACTACAAAACATTTTGAAAGCCACAGAAACAAAAATAGACAAAATAGATGAGTGGGACATACTAAAAATTAAAAACTTATGTACATCAGAAGACTTCACCAGAAGTGTAAAATGGAAACCCACAGAATGGAAAAAAAAATATTTTGCAATGACATATCAGACAAGGGATTCATTTCTAAAATATATAGGAAATTACAAGACCTCTACAAGAAAAAGACAAATAACCCAATTAAAAAGTGGGCACAGGACACGAACAGACACTTCACCAAAGAAGAGATCCGGGCAGCCAACAAACATATGAAGAAATGTTCATGATCACTAGCCATTAGAGAGATGCAAATCAAAAAAACAATGATATATCATCTCGCACAAACAATAACAGCAAAGATAAAAAAAAAACAAAACAAAACAAACAAAAAAAAAACCAGAGGACAATAAATGCTGGCGTGGATGCGCAGAGAATGGGACACTCCTTCATTGCTGGTGGGACTGCAAAATGGTCCAACCTCTCTGGAAAGCAATATGGCACTTCCTCAGAAGGTTGAAAATAGAAATACCTTATGATCCAGCAATTCTTCTACTTGGTATTTACTCACAAGAAATATGAGCCACAACACGAGAAG
>NW_006427322.1:0-1119 GCF_000296735.1 Chrysochloris asiatica | reverse complement strand
CCCATCAACCTTGTTCTTCCATTCCCCTCCCCCTTCTTGTGTATTGCACCCCCCCACCGAACCCAAGCCACCCCGTGTCTATTCCTTACCCTGTGCTTTTTCTTCCCCTCCCCCCCCTCTCTCATCCCATACATCCTGGTGATCAGCAAATATATATATAATTTCCCCCCCCTTTTTATTGTGCGTCTTTTCCTTAGTCTTTTACAGTAGTGGTCCTATGCAGTATTTCTCCTTTTGTGATTGACTTGTTTCACTCGGTATAATGTCCTCAAGATTCATCCATGTTATGCGGTGGCTTGCAGTTTCCTTGTTGTTCTTCACAGTAGCATAGTATTCCATTGTGTGTATGTACAACAGTTTGTTTATGCATTCTTCAATTGATGGGCACTTTGGCTCTCTCCATCTTTTTGCTAATGTAAATAGTGCTGCTATGAACATTGGTGTGCATATATCTACTCATGTTACGGCTTATATTTCTTGAGGGTAAATACCAAGTAGAGGAATTGCTGGATCATAAGGTATATCTATTTCCAACTTTCTGAGGAAGCGACACATTGCTTTCCAGAGAGGCTGGACCATTTTGCAATCCCACCAGCAACGTAGGTGGGTCTCAGTCTCTCCACATCCTCGCCAACACTTATTGTCCTCTACTTTTTTTATCTTTGCTATTATTGCTGGTGTGAGATGATATCTCATTTGATTTGCATCTCTCTAATAGCTAGTGATTATGAACATTTCTTCATATGTTTGTTAGCTGCCTGAATCTCCTTATTGGTGACATCTCTGTTCATGTCCTGTGCCCATTTTTTAATTGGGCTTTTGTCTTTTTCTTGTAGAGATGTTGTAGTTTCATATATATATTTGTTGTTAAGTGCCATCGAATCGGTTCCGACCCATAGCGACCCTGTACAGGGTATCCTAGGCTGTAAATCTTTTACGGGAGCAGAAAGCCTCATCTTTCTCCCATGGAGCAGCTGTTAGTTTCGAACTGCTGACCTTGTGGTTTGCAGCCCGATTCGTAACCAGTACGCTACCATTGTCTGATGTGTCATTGTAAAAGACTTTTTCCCATTCTGTGGGTTTACTCTTTACTTTTCTGGTGAAGTCCTTTGATGCACA
>NW_006427321.1:0-1142 GCF_000296735.1 Chrysochloris asiatica | reverse complement strand
GGAGAAAGATGAGGCTTTCTACTCCCGTAAAGATTTACACCCTCGGAAACCCTGTACAGGGTCGCTATGGGTCGGAACCGACTCGACAGCACTTAACAAAACAACAACATGGCGAACCACAGTTAGAAAAGAATTGTGTTCCGTAAGGTTTTCAATGGCTGATCTTTGAGAAGATCACCAGGACTTGCTCTTAAGGTGCCTCTGGGTGAACTCAAACATCCAGCTTTTCAGTTAGCTTACTGTCCAGGGACTCCAAGTGCTTGAGAAACTTCTCCATTATACTCTCACTAACTGGGCGTTCTTTGTATAACAGAAATCTAAGTCCAGCACACGACGTAAGACCTGGCACATAGAAGATACACAACACAAACTGCTGAATATTTTTCATTACAAGAGAGAAATAGGACTATATCTGGCAATACAAGGGAGTTGAGGGGGAGGTGGTAGAATCAGTTGAGTAATAAAAAAAAAATCTATATTTAAGAATACCACTTTAAAGAAATTCAATTTATCATTTTCAAATTTATAGAGTGATCACCTAGGGCAACATCATACACTCTAAATGGAAACTGTTGCCAAGAATATTCCTTGAGACTAGTTTACATGAACAATTAGACTTTCTAAGTCTGTTCAAATAAAAATAGATGTTTCTATGGTATTTCAGAAGAAAATGATTTTTTAAAGGGTCTTGTATAGTCTGACAAAACTTTCCCAATTCTCTCTCTTTGATCTGGTTTCCTCTGTGCTTGGAGTGAAATTTCCTTTCAGTGACCTTTACTTTCATCTTCTGCTGTCACCCGTATCCAGGGCCATTCCCTCGCTCCTGTCCTCAGCCTAGACTGCACCACATGTGAAAGCTTAACTGTAATTGTTCTGGCTACTTAGTGCTGCATAAAAAACTATCCCAAACAACAGAAAGCATTCATTTTGCTCATGGATTTACAATTTTGTCTACAAGGACAACTTGCTCCAGGACATCTCAGGTCTCAGCTGGGATGATTCAAATAACAGATTGGCATGGCTAAGGACTAGCCAGACACCTAACTCTTCTTGTAACCAGAGGATCTTTCCTTGTGGTCTCTCCAGCATGGTGGCCTCTGAATGGTTGGTCTTCTTAGATATAGCAGAAAAAAAAATGTATA
>NW_006427320.1:0-1146 GCF_000296735.1 Chrysochloris asiatica | reverse complement strand
TCTGTCTTTGTCTGGAAGCTCATTTGACATCTGTCCATTATGGTTGACCTTGCTGATATTTAAAATACTAGTGGCATAGCTTCCATAATCACAGCAACACATAAACCATTGCAGTACGACAAAACTGACAGATGAGTGGCGGATAAACACTATACAAGATCACTCTAAGTTGGAACTGACTTTATGGTACTTAACACAAAAAAGCACATAGAAATTCTGATTCAGCAGCAAAAGACCTTGGAAACTATATTTTGAAACTCAACCTAGGGGATTAATTCAATGAATGATGTAAAGATTTTGAGAAACACTGCCTTACACAATAGATGTAGGAGCAGTATTAGAATGACAAGGAAACAGAATTTAGCTCCACATTAAACTTTTCTAGAAAACATTGGAGTGAGCTATATTATAAATGATATTAGTGAGGACATTCATGGCGATTACAGGTGCCAGGGATGACATAGAAGGACTTTGAAGGACATTGTAGACTATAATCCTTTAGTCCATCAGAAAGGACTATATCAGGAAAAAACGAAGATTAATAAAAGTGCATTTATTGGTTTCAGTTGAAAGAAAAAGCTAATATCTGTTATTAATAAGTAGCTGGTCTTGCTTAATTTACATTTAAATTAATTTTTACAAAAATGTTGACTCTTTGATTTACTGAATCATTGCCAAAAAAAAAAAAAAGCTGTTATTCCAAAAGGGTATTTTTATATTGTTCTCTTTTTATGTAATTAATCTCAAACTAAGTGGTTGAATGGGGGTGCTGGAGATGTAGTGGATTACACGGTCACAAGGTCAGTAGTTCAAATCCACCAGCTGCGCTGCTTTCTGTTCCTGTAAAGATTTACAGCCTTGGACACCCTATACCTATGAGTAGAAACTGACTCAATGACAAACAATAAAAACAAGTGGTTAAATGAAGGAATCATTGTCATCTTTCCTCTTTCTTGCGCTGGGTATAATATTGACTCATTCCTTAATTGTCAGGTAAAACAATAACAACAAAGTTTATGTGCTATTTTGGTAATTTGCAAGCACATTTAAGTTGTTATGCTCTTAAAGAAAAACAGCAGTTTACCCTATCATTGCCTTCATTTTATACACCATTTATAATGTGTGTTGTTGCTGTTGTTGTTGTTG
>NW_006427319.1:0-1146 GCF_000296735.1 Chrysochloris asiatica | reverse complement strand
GAATAATCAAGTTGAGGTCTTATACACCAAATTATTAATACATATAATTTGATACTTTCAATTGTCTGTGATATAACTAGCTTAATTAATTAATTAATTAATTATTTATTTACTTATTTTAATCTAATGTGCTGAAAATGGAAAATTGAGATTTAGTGAATTTAAGCAGCATGTCCAAAGTGTTAGTCTTTACTCATTCTGTATATCATCCACCCCCACCAAAAAAAAAAAAAAAAAAAAACCCACCAAAATAAAACAAATAAAAGAAAGCACCCTTTAAAAACTAAAGATCTAAACACACATAGATTGCTGTTTTGGCTTCATGAGATTATTGTAGTGAACTGCAGAGGAAGGCTCTCTATAAAATGGATTGACACAGTGGCAGTAACAGTGGACCCAAACCAAACCATATTTGTGAGGATGGTATAGGATCTGGTAGTGTTTTTGTCTGTTGTCCATAGGGTCTGTATGAGTTGGATTGACTGCACATCACCAAAGAACACCAATAATCATAAAACAGTCAAAAAACTGACTTTTGTTTATTTACTGAATGATAATTCTGATTTCATTTGAGACAGGAAGCAAGGGGGGATGATGATGTTTTATATCAGATAATGAATCATATTGCAACATGTTAATTATATTGACAGGGAAACTGAGTCCAGAGATGTTAAATGCTATTTGTCCCGTAACAGATACAATTTATGACATAAAACAGATTCATTTAACATTTGATGATATTTTATCTGACTATAAGTACTGGGGAGTTCTGGGGTTGCACTTTAGGATAAGGAATGGACTGCTGATACCAAGATTGGCAATTCAAACCCACCAGCTGCTCCTGGGAAACCCTACACAGGGCTTCTACCACACTTAACAATAACAACGTAAGTGTCAGAGTGTTAGTTCAAACCCGCTGGCTGCTCATTTGAAACACTATACAGGGTTGCTATGAGACCAAACCAACTGGACATCCATTGTATACCAACAACATACCATGCTAGAAAATGGAACATACACAAATTATCAGCTATCTTATGGGATAAATTCCATAGATAATATGTGCTATATCAAATTACAATAGTTCAAAGCTGAGTGAAATATAGAAGACTAAGAAAGCTAACCTGACATGTTTTGTAGTTTTTA
>NW_006427318.1:0-1106 GCF_000296735.1 Chrysochloris asiatica | reverse complement strand
GGTTCTGACTCATAGTGACCCTGTACCGGGTTTCCGAGGCTATAAATCTTTACAGAAGCAGAACGCCTCATCTTTCTCCCGTGAAACAGCTGGTAGTTTCGAACTGCTGACCTTGCGGTTCACAGACCAATTCATAACCACTATGCTACCAGAGCTCCATATATATATATCAACATTAAAAATCATCAGCTGGAATGTGGATTCCCACCAAAAATCCATTCTTCTTTCTCATGGCATGAGACATTCCTTTCACTAAGTGTTTTTTCTGGTTCTGCCTAAGAACATGAGCACACAGAGAAAATTAAATTCTTATTTAAACTCAAGAAGCAAATATTTCCCCAAACGACAATATTCCCCTCCTTTACACTTGAGTAGTAAACATTTCTCTACCAGTGTCCTTCTATTTAGTTAGAATTTTAGCCAGCAGTATTTTGTTTATTTGTTCAGGATCATGCAATTTTTTTTTTATTGCATCGATAGTACACTTCACCACCTGAACACCTGCTGAACTAAACTTGTCTTGCCAGCAAAAAAATTTCGAAATTATGCAATCTGCAATTCAGTCCATAGTGAGCACTTGGGTTGAATTTCTTCTATACCTTTCAACATACCTAACAGACAATTAAAGAACTGCCTGCATAGAAATATTGCCAACTGAAAAGTTAGTGAAGCGAGTTTAATCAAGTAAACTTGACTAACATTTTTGCTAAGAACTTTTTGCATATTCATGTTTCAGCAATGCTATAATCATTGTTTATCAAATTAGCCTTAATATCACTATAAAATTTTATAACTGTATTCAAAGAAAAATCAGTGTGTTTATGCAATCTCTAAATAATAAATTTTCATTAATCGAAACCATTTTATAGATTTAAGCTATAAAGAAATGTAAAAGACTATAGAAATGGCTACTGAAAATTCAACCTTGATAACTGAAAATATGTATACTCTCAAGGAGCTCTGGTAGCATAGTCGTTGCATATAGGGCTGCTAACCTTACCGGCAGAAGTTTGAAACTACCAGCTGTTCTCTGTGGGAGAAAGATGAGACTTTCTGCTCCCATAAAGATTTACAGCCTCGGAAACCCTGTACAGGGTCGCTATGAG
>NW_006427317.1:0-1146 GCF_000296735.1 Chrysochloris asiatica | reverse complement strand
TCCTATCCAGAAGCATAGCATGTGCTTCTTACTATGGTTTTCAGTCCCAAAAGCTTGAAAAACACCACCTTAGGTGATTTCAACCAATCTCATGCTTGTAAATGCTCTCAATACTAATTATTCACAAATACAAAGTTCTATCTTCAATGAATTTGATTGCTAAACTCCAAGCTCAGCTATCCACCTGCTGACTTGCTATCTCAATTTGGATGCCTATCAGTTAACTCAAACTAATACAACCAAGTATGAACAGGTGATACTCCACATGTCCCCTACTGCTCCTTTTGTAGTCTTTCCTGTTTTATCTCTCTGGTTCCTAAGGCAAAACTGCTGCTGCTTCTTGTTACGTGCAATTGAGTTGGTACCAACTCATAGTGACCCTAGGCACAACAGAACGAAACACTGCCTGTTCCTGGGCCAACATCACAATTGTTTCCATGCTTGAGCTCACTGATGCTGCCACTTTGCCAATCCATCTCTCTGGACGTTTTCTTTTTTTTCTCTGACCCTTCACCTTACCAAACATGATATCCTTCTCCAGCAATTTGTCCCTCCTTACAATATGTCTGAAGTATGAGAGACGAAGTTTGGCCATCCTGACCTCCAAGGAGCTCTCTTGCTGCACTTCTTCCAGCACAGATCTGTTGACTCTTTTGGCGGCCCATAGCACTTTCAATATTCTCCTTCAACACAATAACTCAAATGCATCAATTCTTTTATGATCTTCCTTATTCACTGTCCAGCTTTCACACGCATATGAGGTTATTGAAAATACCATGGTTTTTTTTGTTTTGTTTTTTTTGTTTTTACAGAAACTGTAAGTTTTCCAATTTACAATAGTCCCCTCGCCATTTGTGACATATGGTTGCTGCCCTTAAGTTTTGGTTGTAGGAGAAGATTCCTTTTGTTTCCTGTTCATGTAGAGGTGTAACTTTGGAAACTTTAGAAACCATGGTGCCTCTGATTTTCCTCACCCAGTGATCTGTATATCTTTATGTTTAAGGCTTAATAAGGAGTCTCTATGGTGTGGTGCTGTAGTGTAGGCACTAGACTGCTAACCCCAAGGTCAGTGGTCCAAACCTACCTTGGAAACCTATACAGGGTTGCTATGAGTCAGAACCAACTTGACAGCATTTAACAATAACA
>NW_006427316.1:0-1119 GCF_000296735.1 Chrysochloris asiatica | reverse complement strand
TATTCCTTCCATCTTCTCTTGATGCTTTCTGCATCATTCAATAATTTGGCCAAAGAATCTTTCAATAACGAAAGTTGAGGCTTGAATTTTTTCCTCAGTTCCCCCAGCTTGAGAATTGTGGACCGTGTTCTTCCTTTTTGCTTTTCTTATTCCAGATCTTTGCACAGTTTTTTTTTTGTTGTTGTTGTTTTTTTTGTTGTTGTTGTTGTTTTTTTTGTAGTATTTTGCTTTATCTTCTAGAGTTGACCTTTAAAATTTTCTGTTCAGCTCTTGGGATCGTTCTCATTTCTTTCATTTGCTTTAGCATCTCTACACTGGAGAGCAAGTTTCATTGTCTCTTCTGACATCCATTTTGATCTTTTCCTTCTTTCTTGTCTTCACAATGACCTCTTGCTTTCTTCTTGCATGATGGTCTTTATGTCATCCCACAACTTTTCTGGTTTTAGTGTTTAATGTATCAATTCTGTTCTTCAAAATTTCTTCTAAATTCAGGTGGGATAAATTCAAGGTCATATTTTGACTCTTGTGGACTTGTTTTCATTTTCTTCAGGTTCAGTTTGAATTTGCATATGAATAATTGATGGTCTGTTCCACAGTCTGCCCCTGGCTTTGTTTTCACTGATGATAAGCAGCTTTTCCATCATCTCTTTCCACAGATGTAGTCAATTTGGTTTCTATGTATTCCATCTGTTGAGTTCCATGTGTATAGTCGTCTTTTATGCTATCTAAAGAAGGTATTTGAAATGAACAAATCATTGGTTTTGCAGAATTCTATCTATCATGTAAACTTCAGCATCATTTCTATCTCCAAAGCCATATTTTCCAAGTACTGATCCTTACTCTTTGCTTCCAATATTTGCATTCCAATCATCAGTAATGATCAATACATCTTGATTGCATGTTTGATCAATTTTAGATTGAAGAAGTTGGTAGAATTCATCTATTTCATTCTCACTGGCTTTAGTGGTTGGTGCGTAAATTTGAATAATAGTGGTATTAACTAGGCTTCCCTGTAGGCACATGGATAATATCCGAGCACAGACAGTATTATATGTCATGACTGATCTGGATATATTATTTTTGACAATGAACACAACACATTCCTCTTCAATTTGTCAT
>NW_006427315.1:0-1146 GCF_000296735.1 Chrysochloris asiatica | reverse complement strand
TTGCCTTACTGTTTAAACCTGTGTGGTTAGCTGGTCAATATTTGTAGCTGTCTGGAGCTCTGGTAGCATAGTGGTTACGAATTGGGCTGCGAACCTTAAGGTCAGCGGTTTGATACTATCAGCTGTTCCGTGGGAGAAAGATGAGGCTTTCTGCTCCCGTAAAGATTTACAGCCTCAGAAACCCTGTACAGGGTCGCTATGAGTCGGAACCGACTCCATGGCACAAAACAACAACAAATATATATATATTTCCACTGAAACTCAATGGGGACCCTTCCCACCCAGGACTAATGGTTGGTGCAAAATGGAATTTGAGTTAAACTGCGTAAGGCTGGGGAAGCATAGGGCGGAGGGCGGGGCATACCCTTTGTGGGAACCTTATTTTTTAGGAGGTCTTTTCATAGAGCTAGGACTCCCAGTTCTATTGATTTTGTGAGGAGAGGGCAATAGCCAGGGCGACAGTCGGGTCAGAGTTAGTACCACTACTAACGGAGGCAGAGCGGCGGTGGGGTCTCCCATTGTGGGCTGAGAAGCCACGATTGGAGCCTCCGTGAGGCCAGGGTTCACTCCACGGCTGTGTGACCTCCGGTAGGTCCTCTCTGGACCTAGGTTTAGGAACCTATAAATGGAGTGGGGGGGGGGGGGTCTCAAGGGCCGAGTCCCTCACCCCACAAATAGCTAGCAGTATCGGAAATTGGCCAGTCTTGAATATTTCTTATCTCTTCTTCCCCTCCCTCCACGGGCCCTCCTAATTCGTCAAGTGCTGAAACATCTGCCTTGCTGACACCGCCTCCTTGCCGCGCATCCCAGGTGTTGGTCTTTGTGTAGGGAAAACTTTGAGAGAAAGAGAGGGTGTTGGACAAAGAGCGGGTGAGGGCGGGCGTTTGCAGCCGGCGTGGTTCGCTGGATGCTGCGCGCTCTTCCCTGGGCTCGGCTAGCGTCCGGACGCACGCGGTGCCCCAAGCCCAGCCTCGCTAGCCGAGGAGTGGCGGGCTCCGGCCGTAACCCAGCGTCCTGGAGAGCTGGAAGAGTCGCGCTTCGAGAACCGCAGAAGCTGGTGGCTGGAAGCAGGAGTTGCCCGGGTGGGAGGAGGCTAGGCGAGGAGCGGAGCAAAGCTGTCAAACTGCGCTCGGAGCCCGGCGCTCG
>NW_006427314.1:0-1146 GCF_000296735.1 Chrysochloris asiatica | reverse complement strand
TACTTTTTTTAATGTTTTATTGTGAATTATATGATAGTTTACATGGGAGAACAATAGTTTTACATTCATTCTATCGTATATCGTTTCATTGCCATGGTTACAAACCCCTCCATGCATCATCAACCAACCTACAAGCCTGCCCCCTGCACTAGCCTCCCCTTCCCTTAGACTTCAGCACACAATCACTCTCCCTCTCTGGATCTAACTCCCCAGCTGCTCCATCACTCCATGTCATCATCTCTGCCTCCATCTCAGGCATCTCTGCTTCTCTGGGTAGAGACCTGCTCTCAGCTCTTCTCCGTTGATGGTCCCAGTGACCTCCACTCCTAGACTGGAAAGTTAATCGATCCCTTCCTTGCTATAAAATGTCCACCTTTACATTTCCAACCCTCACAATCAGTCCTGATAACAATTATTCACTATTGTATCACAAAAGACCCATCTGCATTTCATTTCATCAGCTCTGCCTAGACAGATTGGCTACTACTGACTGGAGATTCTGTCTTCCTCCAGGCCCCCTGGCTCTAGGTTCCCTCTTGAAAGCTTGTAAGTCAGTCACTTCTTGCCTTTGTAGTACCCCCTTCCGCCCCCATTTTGAGTAGCCAATGTCCAAGTTGCCCATCACTGTCTACTTTGTGTGTGGAGTGGGTGGGAATGATTCTTGCTGTAAGGATTTGTTCCCTCTTTTGAGCTACTGCATCCATAGGTGTAGGTCAAGTTCATCAAATTGTATCAGATTACTCTTTTTTCCACTTCTTTCTTCTTCTGGTTGAGCTCTGATCATCCAGTCATTGAAGTCAGGTCAAATAGGTATTATCTGTAAGTGTGGGTGTTCTTGTGCATATGCCATCTCTTTTTATCAGCTGCATGCTTCACTTTCCACATTGTAAGGCTTAGCTCGCCACTTCATTGCTGTTTTTCCCTCATTTCCCCTTATCGGTGATGAGCATGGTCACCAATCAGAGCGTGTATTCCCATTGAGTTTTATTCTTGGAAGGGGGTTGGCACTGAGGGGACCTGATCACTTGCCTTGTTAGTTTCTGGGCAAGCAACTTGTTTGTTCTTGTAGTAACAGTCAGTCTGCCTCTATTGTTTTGTATTTTTCCTGTAGGTCTTTCTTTCAAGAAGTATCTTCTGTTCTTCTAG
>NW_006427313.1:0-1146 GCF_000296735.1 Chrysochloris asiatica | reverse complement strand
AGGATGATGGTTCCAAACTACTCAGAGCAACCTGAGAAGAGAGACCTGATAATCTACTTCAAACAATTCACAAACCTGAAAATCCTATGGAACACTTCTATTTTGCAAACATGTGATCATCAGGAGTCATAATCAACAAGATGGCAATGAACAACAATAACATTTATTTGACAAAACAACATTATCACAAGTCAAAACTAGAGTGGCAATCAGATGGGGATTCTGTTTTTAAAAACAAGAAAATAAAATCTTGATTTAAAGATAGTGAAGTAAACCAAAAAAAGAGAAGATGAAGAAGAAGAAGAAGACAATCATAGAGATGTTTTTTATGATAAAATAAGTGTTATGATGAATTGGACTCCTGGTATGGTGTGTAGGATCAGCACTGAACTGAATCAAAACACACCCAGCTGCTCCTCAGAAACATTATTTGAAGGTAACTTTGAATCAGAACCAACTTGATGACACTTAGCAACAATATCAAGAAAATACGATAGTTGTAAAGAACTTTGTCTTTGGTACAAACTCGTACATCTTTCTTAAGACTTTTTTCTATACAGAGATATTTTGATCTTTTTTTTCTTATCCAACATATTGTGTATGTCTGCAAAAATCGTACTAATGGGAGACTTTCTTTACTTAAGCAGTTCAGCACACGTCTCCACTGAGAGAGACTAACATTTTGAACAAGGCAAACATCGCCAATCTAGAACTGAATGTTATAATTATAACATTCTATATAAAATAGGAGCAACACATAAAGAAGTTATATTGAAAGAATACCAAGTGGCAGAGACTTATTAAAATGGTAAACGCTCTTCTGTTGTTTTTGTTCATTGCCGTAAGTTTGATTCCAACTGATGGTGACGCCAGGCACAACAGAATGAAACACTTCCCAGTCTTGAGCCATCATCACAGTTATTTTTAGGCTTGAGACAATTTTTGCTGATACTGTGCCACTCCATCTCATTGGGGGTCTTCCTCTTTTTCACAAACTGACTTTTCACTTTACCAATCATGATGTTCTTCTCCAGAGACTGGTTCCCTCCTGATAAGATGTCTGAAGTATGAGAGACAAAGTCTCGCCATCTGTTATTCTATGAAGCATTCTTGTACTTCTTCCAACAAAGATTTGTTTGCCTATCT
>NW_006427312.1:0-1146 GCF_000296735.1 Chrysochloris asiatica | reverse complement strand
ATTATACCTTAGAATTGACATTTTCTGCAAGTTATCACAATATGTAATACCTAAAGAATGCAGAAGTTGTTTTGATTATTCTACTTAATGATGCACCACACAAATGTTAAGTGCTAAGTGCTACGTGAGCACACAGGACACTCTTAACCTGAGTCTTGAGTACGAACTCCAGAAGTGGGTTGAGGGGAGGACTTGTCTATCATGAACAGTGTGCATAAAATTGTGGAAGTGTGAAAAAATATATTGTATTTGAGACATTTATGACATATAGCTTAATGTGGCTGAGGGAAACATATGGGATAGTGATGAAAGATGAGAGAGACCATCTGAATGGCCTTTCATGCTCTACAAAGGAATTCAGACATTATCTTGTAATGGTTTCATAGGGAAAGGGCTGGGGAAAAGTGGGAGTCATTGAAGGACTATAAGCTAGGGAATGGTTAGATTTATCAATTTTGCAGCAACATGGAGGATAATGTGGAAGAGGGAGGAGGAAGACAGTAGGGAGATAATTGTTGTTAAAGTTGTTAAGTGCTGTTAAGTCGGTTCTGACCCATAGCAACCCTGTATAGGGTTTCCAAGGAGTGGCTGGTGAGCTTGAATCGCCAACCTTGCGGTTCAAACCAATTTTGCAGTCCAGCACATTAATCCACAACACTAAGCCAGGACTCAAGCGCCACACAACAGGTACTACCATGTATTGAGTACTTATTATGTCCCAAATACTGTGCATGCAGTCTCATTTAGTCCTTTCAATAACCCTATGAAGTAGGTGTTAAGATACTTTTCTTTATATGTAGATGAGGAAACAGGTGTTTGGTAGGAAATTTGCTCAAGTTCATATAACTTGGAATGGTCAAGGCCAGGATACAAAACCTAGTTCTGTCTGACTTGGCATCCTGTGCTGTTTAACCACTGTTTAACTTTGTTAGTTATAATTGGTTAGGAGAGCACTGCAGTTTTTTGGACAAAATATTTCAGGGAGTTTTAAAAATTCATATTGTACTTTGTTTACTGATTAACTTTTTCAAATTGCACATTTAGCACAACGTATCTTTCATATTGAAATTCTTCTAATATTATACCTTAGAATTGACATTTTCTGCAAGTTATCACAATATGTAATACCTAAAGAATGCAGAAGTT
>NW_006427311.1:0-1114 GCF_000296735.1 Chrysochloris asiatica | reverse complement strand
TGGGCCCTCTCCTGACCAACTGCCCCAGTCTCCAGCACGGGAGGTTCATTGTCTTCCCCCAGGTGATGCTTCAGAATTACAGCCAGTGGGGGTTCCTGGTCCACAACCCTGGCCACCCCCAGTGTTTAGCCTTCCCTGACTGCAAATCCACAGCTGTATTTGAATTCAGAATTACAGTCCATACCTGCTCTTGATTGTTCAATAGAAGGATTTCAAGATTAACAGTGTCTTTCTACCCTTGACTACTGAGACCTTCACCTATTTACACAGCACGATGTCTGAGTCTCAGCACTGACATAGGGCATCTCTTCCCACTGACACTGTTCTCCTGTGAGATGGGATCCATTGGCAGCTCATTCCCCGGACAGGTTCAGGATCCACAGCAAGTTTCCATCCCAACACCTTGACTGCTTTCAGATACTTACAAGTGTGTTCCTTTTGAATTTCATGGTATGTCATGGGGTGGCATGTGACCACATGTCCTTCCTGTGTGTTTTCCAGTGTGCCTGGGGACCAGATCAAGACAAGAATGAGACGTGGTTATTTAGAACTGTCTGAACCGGCATCCCCAGTAAGATGGGAGATAGCCTTCCAGGCAGATACGAGGACAGTGACCACTTCTCCTTGGAAACAAATGTGGCAACATACCGGAGGTTTGCTACAACTCAGGATACACTCTGCCCCTTACTCCTGGGGTGCGATTCCTGTCCCCCACAACATAATGAAACTCTGTCCCTACCATTGAGGATTCCTTTCACATCTCTAAGCCTTATTGTGTTCGACTGAGATATGGGGAGGTAAGGTAGACAGCCAGTCATACTTACTGGACAGGACTAGCGGACTAGAGAGATTGGGGTGTTCTCAGGTGTTTTTACATCTCCTCTATGAAGAAGGTGTGTGGACCACCCCTAGAGACATCTTGTCATTATTCAAATCTATTTACCATGAGTAAAGAGGGTTCAGAGTCTTTCTATGCTGACTTAGAAGAGATAATACTGAGAGCTGATGGAGGCCCCAGGCTGTGCAGATATTGGGGAACATACTGTTTGGCTTCACAAAATGCACAATCATCTATAACACCCCACTGCTGCACACACTAATTTTAGACACTGGG
>NW_006427310.1:0-1146 GCF_000296735.1 Chrysochloris asiatica | reverse complement strand
CTGAGGAAACTGAAGAAAAAATTAAAACCTTGGCTGGCAATATTAAAGGATTCTGTGGGCAAAATGGACTTCTGGTATAGTACTGTGGATCAGCACTGGACTGCGAACCACAAGGAAGGTCAGCAGTTCAAACCCTCCAGCTGCTCCTCGGAAACCCTATACAGGGTCGCTGTGAGTCAGAATGGACTCTACAGCACTTACCAACAACAACGTGGCCAAAATGGAGTCCTGATGTGGCACTGTGGGTTAATGCGCTGGAATGAAAGGTCGACTTGTACCGTAAGGTCGGCGCTTCAAGCTCATCATCTGCTCCTTGGAAACCTTATACAGGGTTGCTATGAGTCAGAACTGACTCAACAGCACTTAACAACAACATGGGCAAACTATTGAATGATGCAGAAAGCATCAAAAGAAGATAGAAAGAATACACAGAATGACTGTACCAAAAAGAAATGGTCGGTGTTCAACATTCCAAGAGGTAGCATATGATCAAGAGTCAATGATCCTGAAGGAAGAAGTCCAAGGTGCATTGAAGCATTGGCAAAGAAAAAGGCACTGGGAATTAATGGAATACAAATTGAAATCTTTCAGCAAACTGATGCATCACTGAAGGCACTCATTCATCTATGCTAAGAAATGTGGAAGAGATCCACATTTGTGCTCATTCCAAAGAGAGATAACCCAATGAAATGCGGAAATTCTCGAATAGTATCAGTAGTATCACATGCAAGTAAAATTTTGCTAAAGGTAATTCACAAACAGCTGCAATCATACATTGAGGTTCAGCTTCCAGAGGTTCAAGCCTGGAAGCCTGGTTCATTCCACATCAGAAGAGGACATGGAACGAGGGATACCATTGCTGACATTAGATGGATCTTGGCTAGAAGCAGAGAATACTAAAAAGATGTTTACCTGTGCTGTATTGACTACACAAAGACTTTCTATTGTGTGAATCATGACAAGTTACAGACAACATTGTGAAGAATGAATATTCTGGAACACTGAATTGTTCTCATGAGGATCCTATACACAGACCAAGAGGCAACGGAACACCGACTGGTTTAAAATTAGGAAAACTGCACCAGGATTGTATTCTTTCACCATACTTGATTATTTGCTGAGCAAATAATCCAAGAAGCTGGATTT
>NW_006427309.1:0-1140 GCF_000296735.1 Chrysochloris asiatica | reverse complement strand
TTGGAGCTCTTTCATTATGAGCATAGGTATTTATCTTGGTTATATCATCTTGTTCAATTGTCCCTTTAATCATGAGACAATGTCCATCTTTATCTATTATTTTGGATTTTGCCTTGGTGTTTATTTTATCAGAGATTAGTACTGCCACTCCTGTTCGTTTTTTATTGCAATTAGCTTGGTATATATTTTTTCCATCCTTTGACTTTTAATCTGTTTTTGCTCTGTGTGTAAGATTTTTCTCTTGCAGACAGCATATTGAAGGATCTTGTTTTCTTATCCATTCTGACATCTCTTAACTGATACATTTAATCTATTTACATTCAGTGTAATTATTGATAGGGATGAATTAATTACTGCCATTATGTGTTTTTTTTGTGTGGTGTTACTGTTTTCTTTGTTCTGTGTGTCATCTTTTGTTAAGTTCATGCTTTTTGTGTTCTTTTTTGTGAGTTTCCTTATAGTTTTAATGTTTCCATGTTCTTCTTGGATTTTCATTTTCTTGGTGTGTTGTGAAGCGTTAATTTTCTTTTAGGCTACTTTTCCCTCCATTTGGTTCAGTGTATTTTATCCTGTAATCTACCTGACCTTCTCACCATCTGGATCTCTGTCCTGCATGTTTACCTTCTTTCACATTATAATTGTTTTCATCATAGACTGACCTCCCAGATTCTCTGAATTTGTTCTTATAGTTTTGTTCTGTTCTTGACTCTTCCATCATTTGATTTAGTTATGGGAGATGCTTCCACGAATGCCAATCTCTGGTTATTGTCTGTTCTTGTTGGTTCTCAGGCTACAGAAATCATTGTAGGGTGTTTTGTAGTGCATGGTTGGCTGTGGCAAAGTCCGTTAGCTTCTGTTTATCCTGAAATGTTTTGATTACACTGTCGCATTTGATTGATAGCTGTGCTGGATAAAGGATTCTTGGTTGGCCGTTTTTTTCTTTCAGGGTTTTATATAAGGCTCCCCATTGCCTTCTTGACTGCATGGTTTCTGCTGAGAAGTCAGAACTTAATCTGACTTGCTTGCCTTTGTATGTGAAGCTTCTCTTTTCTCTAGATGCTTTCAGGATTGTCTCCTTATCTTTGATTTTTGGAGAGCTTGATTATGATATGTCTCGGTGATTTTCTTTTATGGTCTAGC
>NW_006427308.1:0-1147 GCF_000296735.1 Chrysochloris asiatica | reverse complement strand
TTTTTTTCTCTGACCTTCCATCTTACCCAGCATGACATCCTTCTCCAGCGACTGTTCTCTCATGACAACATGACTTATAGCGACCCTATATAGCGTTTCTGAGGAGCTTGAACCGCCGTCCTTATCGTTCAAACTGACCTTGAAGTCCAGCGCATTTAATTCTCATTAGCAACGTCACAAATTATATTAACCAGTGTGGCTCTGTGGGTTAATGCGCCAAACTGCAAAGCCATTTGAACTGCAATGTCGGCGGTTCAAGTTCACCATCTGTTGCTTGGAAACCCTATAAAGGGTTGTTATGGGTCGGAATCCACTCGACGGCACTTCACAACAACAACAACAACTATTTTATTGATAGGGTCCTGGTGTAGGTTTGTAGAATAAGTGGTAGTGGTGGCTGTGTGCTATGGAGTCGGTTCCGACTCATAGCGACCCTGTACAGGGTTTCTGAGGCTGTAAATCTTTACAAGAACAGAAAGTCTCATCTTTCTCCTGCGAAACGACTGATAATTCCCAACTGCTGACTTTCCAGTTAGCAGCCCCACTCATAACCACTACCTACCAGAGCTCTTTGTAGAATACGTAGTGGACTGCTAATCACAAGAACAGAGGTTCAAACCCACCAGTCACTCCTTGGAAACCCTATACAGGGTTACTGTGAGCCGGAACCAACTAGTTAGCACTAAACAACAGCAGAGGCAATTTTTATTGACAAGTAACCCGTGCGGCCTCTCTATGACATTTAATGAACTATGTATTCTGGTCTAGACATTGACATTACTGACACATTTAGTCTTTGAAAAACCATAATCACCTCCTCCACATTGACTGATTATAAAAGAAAAAATATCCTTTCCATCCAGAAAAATAATGAAGATTTCGTTCTATTTTAAAAGCTAAATGTTGTTGTTATTGTTTTGAAGCTCCATCCAGTTGGTTGGACTCATAGTGACCCTGCATAGGGTTTCCGAAGAGTGCTTGGTGAGTTTGAACTGTCTACCTTGTGATTCAAACTGATCTTGCTGTCCAGTGCTTATCCTACATTATTGTTGCTGCTGTTAAGTGCCATCGAGACTATTTTGACTCATAGCGACCCCTGTATAGGGTTTTTGAGGAACGACTGGTGAGCTTGAACTGTCGACCTTGC
>NW_006427307.1:0-1147 GCF_000296735.1 Chrysochloris asiatica | reverse complement strand
GCCCACACCTTTTTTTATTTTAACCTATTCCATGTCCACTTGTTCTGTTTGTACAATTGCCTTTTGGTCTTATGTACAAGTTCCTCATGAGAGAGGTAACCCCATTGAATGAAGTTATCATCGAAAAATATAATTAATATCACATGAAAGTAAAATTTTGCTGCTGATGATTTTAAAACAGAGTCCTAGTGTGGCACTGTAGGTTAAGCACTGGATCATAAGTTCAGTGATTCCAACTCATCAGACATTCCTCAGAAACACTATACATGATCGCTATGAGTCAGAACCAACTTGGCAGGACTTAACAGCAACAACACCACAACATTATATCATCGGAGAACTGATAAAAATTCAACACAATTCAGAAGAGGATGTGGAACTAGGAGAATTGTTGGTGACATCAGATGGATCTTGGCTGAAAGCAGAGAATACCAGAAAGATGTTTATCCGTGCCTTATTGACTATGCTGACTTTCAACTGTGTGGATTATGACAAACTATGGATAAAACTCAAAGAACTGGTATTCTCGAACATTTAATTATGCTCATGAGAACCCTGTGCATAGTCAAGAAGCAGTCATTCAAAAAAACAACAACAACAAGGGAATATTGAATAGTTTGAAGTCAAGAAAGATGTGTGCCAAGGTTGTATTCTTTCACCATATTTATTCAATCTGTATTCTGAGCAAATAATCTGAGAAGCTGCATTACAAGAACAAGAACATGGCATCAGAATTGGAGACTCATTAACAACTTGCAATATGCAAATGATACAACCCTTCTTGCTGAAAGTGAAGACTTAAGATACTTACTGATGAAGATCCAAGACCAAAGTCTTTAACATGGATTGTACCTCAATGTAAAGAAAACAAAAATCCTTACCACTCTTCCAAACAATAAGATCATGTTAAGTAGGGGAAAATATTGAAGTTTTCAGGATTTGGCTTTGATCCACAATCAACACTCATGGAAGCAGCAGTCAAGAATTCAAACAATATATTGTATCAAGTAAATCTGCTGTAGGAGGCCTCCTTAGAGTGTTCAAGAGCAAAGATAGCAGTTTTATGACTAAGGTGTACCTGACCCAAACCATAATATTATCAATAGCCTCAAATACATATGAAATTAGACAATGAATAGGGTGAATC
>NW_006427306.1:0-1147 GCF_000296735.1 Chrysochloris asiatica | reverse complement strand
TAACCACTACACTACCAGAGCAATGCTTTATTAATAATCAGTTCCATGGATCGCTTGATAATCAGTTTCATGGAAAATAATTCCTCCTCTAAAATAATGAAAATAATTTACATTAAAGTTTTACATTTTACATGAAATAGATCTAGGTGTGATGCTGTAGGATCAGTACTGGACTGAACCAAAGGATCGGTAATTCAAACCCACCAACTTCTCCTCAGAAACCTCACACAGGGTCACTACGAGTGGGAATCGATTCAATGGCACTTAACAACAACATTAAAGGCAAAATTGTGTTGTATTGCCTGTTTTTAAAAGATAGAGCCCCCTCTCATAGCAAATTTTATGGAAGATATGAAATGTTTACATATATTTTTAAAAGAAGAAGTTGAACACCTGTATAATAATAGTTATTGTTGTTAAGAGTCGTTGAGTTGGTTTCAACCCATAGTGACCCTGTATAGTGTTTCCAAGGAGCTCTGGTGAGCTTGAACTACCAACCTTGCAGTTCAAACTGACTTTACAATCTAGTGCATTAACCCATAGTGCCACACCAGGACTCCATAATAATAGAAGTTAGTTTTCATTCAGTTCTTATTATGTACCAGATAGAGTTCTAAGTGCTTCACAAGCATTAGCTTATTTAAGTCTTACTATACCCATTGTAAAGTGCCTCAAGTTGATTCTGACACATAGTGATCCTATATAGGGTTTCTGAGGAGGATTCTACCCTATTATATGAAACTAAGGCACACAGAGAGTAAGGTCCCACAGCTAAAGAGTGGAAGAGCCAGTATTTGTATCTAAGCAGGCTGCCTCTAGAATGATATTACACTATCGTTAGCAAGCTGTCATTTTATAGGTGAGGACATTGGGATCCAAAGAGATGAAATAACTTGTCAAGATCATACGTCTAGTAGAATTGTCATTGGCCTCAATTCCCTTGAGCCCCTTTCCAATGTTTTTGTTTTTATTTCAAGTTGACCCACAGGTAAAAGAAAACAGTAGGCATTCAGTCTAAAGAACAGATGAGAGGCAGTTCATTTTTTTCTTATTATGCTAATATTCATAATATTATTATTCAGATGAAACATGCAAAATGTAAACATTTGGTTTCACATTGTCTATGTAATATAAGGAATCCTAGTAT
>NW_006427305.1:0-1090 GCF_000296735.1 Chrysochloris asiatica | reverse complement strand
TCAGCACTACTTTCGCTGTGTCCCAAGATTTTAGTATGTTGTGTTTTTGTTCTCATTTGCTTCTAGGAACTTTGTGAATTCACGTTTACTTTCTTCTACTATCCAGTCGCTTTCCAGCAGGGTGTTATTCAGTTTCCATGTATTTGACTTGACTTCCTTGGTCTTCCTATTGTTGATTTCTAATTTGATAGCATTGTAGTCTGAGAAGATGCTTTATAATATTTTGATATTTGTAAATTTATGTAGATTTGTTTTGTGGCCTAAGACATGGTCTATTCTGGAGAATGTTCCATGTGTACTGGAAAAGAATGTGTATTGTGCAGGTGTTGGGTTGACTGCTCTGTACACATCTGTGAGGTCTTCTGAGAGCAGTTCCACTTCTGCCATTTGACACAGTCCCGGCATAAGGAGAAAACATCAGCACAGCAGATGATTCTTTGGAAAGACACTCTCTATCTCCCTTTTAGGATGATTCTGATTTCACTTGTGGGGATATATTGTACTGCCACATTTACAGCTCTTACTGTGAGTTCTGTAGAGCTTAGGAGACACCAGTCTTGCAACAATTGTTTCAGCTTCATTGGATTAGATTCAAAGGGAATTGTATGACTTATTCCCTCTCACAGAAAACCTGAGTACAAAGCAGCTGCATTTATGAGATCACAGAAGCAGATAAAAAACTAAAGTGAAGCTGACTGAACCCTATAGACCTCACCTAAATCAATTACTGGCCAGAATCCACAACCCCACCACCACCACATACAGGAACCTACGTAAATGGGCAGAGAATGGTGAACATAAATGAAAGGTGGTCAAAATTTAATAATCTACCTTTCCTGCAACAATTAACCAGGTTGGGCCCTTTAACATGCCTCACAGCCCCAAAAGAAAGAAACATAGGAACACTGTGGTTAAACAATTTAATGAATACATTAGAAAAACAAAATAATTAAATAGATGTTAGTAATGCTTTTACTATAGAAAATGTTGTCGTTGTTGTCAGGTGCCATCGAGTCGGAACCGACTCATAGCGACCCCATGCACAGCAGAACGAAACAATGCTCGATCCTGGGCCAACCTCACCACCGCT
>NW_006427304.1:0-1086 GCF_000296735.1 Chrysochloris asiatica | reverse complement strand
GGGCAGTCTTTTGTTCTATTGTGCACAGGGTTTCTATGAGTCAGTACCAACTCGATGGCACCTAACAACAATAAAAATCAAGAACATCACACAAAAATAAATCAAAAGGTCACTAAGAAGACAAGAAAGAAGAAAAAGACCAAAATGGATGTCAGAAGAGACTCTGAAACTTGTCTGCAGCATAGAGATGCTAAAGCAAATGGAAGAAACAAGAAGGTATAAGAGCTGAACAGAAAATTTCAAAGGTTAGCTTGATAAGGCAAAGTCAAATATTATAATAAAATCCTCATAGATCTCGAGTTACAAATCAAAAAGTGAAGAACATGCTCAGCATTTATCAAGCTAAGAGAACTAAAGAAAAAATTCAAATCTTGACTTGTGGTATTGGTTGGATTCAATGGGCAAAATATTGAATGATAGAGACAGCATCAAAATAATATGGTGGGAATACACAGAGTCACTCTACAACCATTTCAAGAGGTAGCATATGGTCAAGAGTCAATGATGCTGAAGGAAAAAGTCCAAGGAGCATTGAAGTCACTAGTAAAGAACAAGGCACCAGGAATAGATGGAATACTAATTGAAATCTTTCAACAAACTGATGCAGCACTTGAGTCACTTACTCATCTATGACAAGATATTTGGCAGACAACTACCTGGCCAACTGACAGGAAGAGATTCATATTTGTGCCCATTCCACAGATAGGTAGCCCAATGGAATGAAAAATCATCAGAAAATACCATTGATATCCCATACAAGTAAACATTTACTAAATATAATGCAAAAATGGCTGCAACCTTACATTGATAGAGAACTTCCAGAGGTTCAAGAAGGATTCGGAAGAGGGCATGGAAGGTAGATTATCATACTGGTATCAGATGGATCTTGGCTTAAAGCAGAGAATACCAGAAAGATATTTATCTGTGATTTGTTGACTACACAAAGGTTTTTGATTGTGTGGATCATGACAAGCTATGGACAACATTCCAAAATATAAGCATTCCAGAATAGTAATTGTGCTCATGAGGAACCTGTACATAGACCAAGAGGCACTTGATCAAACAGAACAAAGGTACATCAAATGG
>NW_006427303.1:0-1147 GCF_000296735.1 Chrysochloris asiatica | reverse complement strand
CAATCTACTTTGAGTTAATTCCTTGGGCAGCCTGGCTCCAGCAAACTTGCTTTTGGAACTTTCTACAGCCTCGGCTTTAGGAGCAGTTTTTTGTTTTAATATTTGTCCATGGGTATCAAGGGTTCATGTAGTAAATTAATATCAAACATAACTGAATAATTTGATAAAGAACAGTTTGGACATACTTGCTCAGTGGCCAGAGTTTGATCCTCAGAGAGATTTGTTCCTAGAACACCTTAAGTACTGCCAATACAGTGGAGACATTGAGAGAGACACATTAAGAGACCCTTTTCTCAGAAGCTACAGTTACAGGGGTTCGAAGCATAGAGTGAATTAATAGAAATAAAGAGAATTATACAGAGCTGGCCCCACAGTGAGTTCGTAAAAGCCAATGATCCGGGACGTCCAGAGGTTACTTCCTTGGGCCCACAGAGTCTATGGCCAGCAGGTCAGAGCGTGGCCACATGCTGGAATTTTCATCCATGACACTGGTCCTCAGCACCCCAATACCTGCGGTCTGTAACAATTAACAACTTGTGATTTGCAGATGGCACAACCTTGTTGCAAAAAGCAAAGAAGACTTAATTTACTGATGAATATCAAAGACTGTGCAGCCTTCAATTCTGTATGGATCGCACCTCAATGTAAAGAAAACGAAAATCCTCACAATGGGACCAATAAATAACATCATGATAAATGGAGAAAAGATTGAAGTTGTCAAAGACTTCATTTTGCCTGGATCCACAATCAACACTCATGGAAGCAGCATTTAAGAAATCAAACGATGTATTGCATTAGACAAATCTGCTGCACAAGACCTCTTTAAAGTGTTCCAGAGCAAAGATGGCAGTTTCAAGACTAAGGTGTGCCTGCCCCAAGCCTTGGTATTTTCATTTGCCTCCTATGCATGTGAAAGTTGGACAATGAATAAAGAAGAATTTGAGTTATGGTATTAAAAGTACCATGGACTGCCAGAAGAACAAATAAATCTGTGTTGGAAGAAGTACAGCTAAAATGCTCTTTAGAAGTCAGGATGGTGAGAATTTGTCTCTTATACTTTAGACGTGTTATTAGGAGGGACCAGAAGATTCCTGGAAAAGCACATCATGCATGATAAAATGGAGACTCAGAGGAAAAAAAGGAAGAC
>NW_006427302.1:0-1092 GCF_000296735.1 Chrysochloris asiatica | reverse complement strand
TGCACAATTCAAAATGAAAAGAAACAGCTGTAAACATCCATTGAAAATCAGAGCATAGAATGTACGAAGTATGAATCTGGGAAAATTGGAAGTTGTCAAAAATGAAACGAAACGCGTTAACATCAATATCTTAGGCATTAGTGAACAGAAATGGACTGGTATTGGCCATTTTGAATCTGACAAACACATGGTTTACTATGCCAGGAATGACAAATTGAAGAGGAATAGTTTTGCATTCATTGTCAGAAAGAACATTTCCAGATCAGTCATGAGGTACAACGCTGTCTGTGATAGGATAATATCCATACGCTTACAGGAAAGACCAGTTAATACCACAATTATTCAAATTAACACACCAAATACTAAAGCCAGTGAGGATGAAATAGAATTCTACCAACTTCTTCAATCTGAAATCAATCAATCATGCACTCCAGATGTATTGATCATTACTGGTGATTGGAACGCAAAGGTTGGGAGCAAAGAGGAAGGATCAGTAGTTGGAAAATATGGCCTTGGTGATAGAAATGTTGCTGGAGAATGCATGATAGAATTCTGCAAAACAAATAATTTGTTCATTTCAAATACCTTCTTTAGATAGTATAAGAGACAAATATACACATGGACCTTACCAGAAGGAATATGTAGACATCAAATTGACTACATCTGTGGAAAGAGAAGATGGAAAAGCTCCGTATCATCACTGAAAAGAAGACTAGGGGAAGACTGTGGAACAGACCATCAATTACTCATATGCAAATTAAAACTGAAGCTGAAGAAAATGAAAACAAATTCATGAGAGCCAAAACATGACCTTGAATACATTCCACCTGAATTTAGAGATCATATGAAGAATAGATTTGATATGTGAAACACTAAAGAAAGAGGAGCGGAAGAGTTGTGGTATGACATCAAGAACATCATACAGGAAGAAAGCAAAAGGTCACTGAGAAGACAAGAAAGAAGAAAAAGGTCAAAATGGATGCCAGAAGAGACACTGAAGCATGCTCTTCAGTGTAGAGATGCTAAAGCAAGTGGAAGACTTGAAGAGGTCCAAGAGCTGAACAGAAAATTTCAAAGGTCAGCTCGAGAAGA
>NW_006427301.1:0-1095 GCF_000296735.1 Chrysochloris asiatica | reverse complement strand
AAAAAAAAAAAAAAAAAAGAGCCAGTGATACTGATGGAAGAAATCCAAGGTGCATTGAAGGACTAGCCAAAGAACAAGGCACCAGGAATTGATGGAATACATATTGAAATCTTTCAAGAATGTGAGGCAGCCCTGGGGGCACTCATGCATCTCTGCCAAGAAATTTAGAAGACAACTATCTGGCCAACTGATTGGAAGAGATCCATTTTGTGTCCATTCCAAAGATAGGTGACCCAATGGAATGAGGAAATCATCAGACAATAACTTTAATATCCCATGCGAATAAAGTTTTATTAAAGGTAATACAGAAATGGCTGCTAGCATACATTGACAGAGAACATCCAGAGGTTCAAACCGGATTCAGAAGAGGCTTTGGAACAAGGGATATCAATGGTGATGGTTGATGGATCATGGCTATAAGCAGATACTACCAGAAAGATGTTTACCTGTGCTTTATTGACTATGGATAGGTTTTTGATTGTGTGGATCATGACAAGCTATGGACAACATTGCAAAGTATGAGCATTCCTGAACATATAATTGTGCTCCTGAGGAATCTGTACATGGAGCAAGAGTAAGTTGTTCGAACAGAACATGGGAACACCGAATAGTTTACTGTTAAGAAACGTGTACAACAGCGTTATATTCTTTCCCCATACTTTATTAAACTTGTATGCTGAACAAATAATCTGAGAAACTGGGTTATATGAAGAAAAATGTGGTATCAAGATTGGAGAAAGACTCATTAACAACCTGCGATACGCAGATGATACAACCTTGTTTTCTGAAAATGAAGAGGACTTAAAATACTGATGAAGATAAAAGAGCACAGCCTTTGGTATGGATTGCATCTCAATGTAAAGAAAACAAAACTCCTCACCACTGGATCAATAAACAAAATTCTTATCAATGGAGAAAAGATTGAAGTTGTCAAGGACTTCATTCTTCTTGGATCAATTATCAACACTCACAGAAGCAGCAGTCAAGAAATCAAATGATGTATTGCATTTGGCAAATCTGCTGCACAAGAACTTTTTAAAATGTTGAACAGCAAAGATGTCAGCTTGAAGACTAAGGTGCACCTGACCTGAACTA
>NW_006427300.1:0-1071 GCF_000296735.1 Chrysochloris asiatica | reverse complement strand
CCTTGTTCTTTGTCAATTCCTTCAATGCACTTTGGACTTCCTCCTTGAGTATCATTGGCTCTTGTTCATATGGTACCTCTTGAAATGGTTGAACATTAACCATTTCTTTTTGGTACAATGACTCTGTATAGTCCTTCCATCTTTTCTTGATGCATTCTGCATTATTTAGTAATTTGCCCAGAGAATCTTTCAATAACAAAAGCTGAGGCTTGAATTTTTTCCTCAGTTCCCCCAGCTTGAGAAATGCTGACCGAGTTCTTCCTTTTTGGTTTTCTAATTTCAAATCTTTGCATATTTTATTATAGTATTTGGTTTTATCTTCTCGAGCTGAACTTTGAAATTTTCTATCCATCTCTTGGACCTCTTAAATTCTTCCATTTGCTTTAGCCTCTCTAAGCCGGAGAGTAAGTTTCAGAGTTGCTTCTGACATCCATTTTGACCTTTTCTTTCTTTCTTGTCTTCTTAATGACTTTTTGCTCTCTTCACGTATGATGGTCTTGATGTCATCCCACAACTGTTCTGGTTTTTGGTCTTTAGTGTTTAATGTATCAAATCAGTTCTTCAGATGATCTCTAAATTCAGGTGGGATAAATTCAAGGTCATATTTTTGTTCTCGTGGACTTGTTTTCATTTTCTTCAGCTACAGTTTGAATTTGCATATCAGTAATTGATGGTCTATTCCACATTCTGTCCCTGGCCTTGTCTTCACTGATGATATGGAACTTTCCATCTTCTCTTTCCAAAGATGTAGTCAATTTGATTTCTATGTGTTCCATCTGGCGAGGTCCACGTGTATAGTCATCTGTAATGCTGTCTAAAGAAGATATTTGAAAGAAACAAATCATTTGTTTTGCAGAAATCTATCATTCGTCCTCCAGCATCATTTCTATCACCAAGTCCAAATTTTCCAACTACTGGTCCTTCTTCTTTGCTCCCAACCTCTGCATTCCAACCACCAGTAATGAGCAATACATCTTGATTGCATGTATGATCGATTTCAGATTGAAGAAGTTGGTAGAATTCTTCTATTTCATCTTCACTGGCTTTAGTGGTTGGTGCATAAATTTGAAT
>NW_006427299.1:0-1101 GCF_000296735.1 Chrysochloris asiatica | reverse complement strand
CCAAAAGAACCAATAGATCCATTTTGTAAGAAGTACAGCCAGAGTGCTCCTTGGAGGCCAAGATGGCCAAACTTATCCTTCACATTTTGGACGTAATTGTCAGGAGAGAGCAGTCTCTGGAGAAGGATATCATGTTTGGTAAGGTGGAGGGTCAGAGAAAAAGATGAAGAGCCCCAATGAGATGGATTGGCCAAGTGGCAAGCATCGATGTACTCAAGTGTGGCAACAGTAGTGAGGTTGGCCCAGGATCGGGCAGTATCTCATTCTGCTGTGCATAAGGTCGCTATGAGTCGGCACCGACTTGATGGCACCTAAAAACTACAACAAATCCTTGAGGAGGCAACTGATTCCCTTGGCACCTACCCAGGGCCCTCTTACGAGACTGCAAAGGTTCTGAAGGGCAAAGAAGAATGGCCACGCTAGGCCTATCCCTATGGTCGGGACCCTTGGTAATAGAGTGGGGCGGCTGCGGTATCGCTGGGTTCAGCAAGTTGGAGCAGAGTGCACTGCGCCTGCGCATGGACTGCCCATGGACTCCGCTAAATGAACCCCGAGCCCAGGAGATCTGACCTGGCGGACCCCATATGACTGGAGCATCGAGAGTCTGGGTCTGGGTCCAAGGTGGCTTCCTACATGACTTTAGTCCCCTATTCCCCACCCCCCGGGCCTCAGTTTCCCCACCTGTAAAATGGGAGGCCTGGACGCTCCGGGTGGTGATGTGGGTGGTGGTGATTGGGCTCTCCTCCCTCCAGAGGCTCCAAGAGGAGGAGCGTCAGCGGGACATGGACTGGGACCGGCAGCGTGTCCAGAAGGCTCGGGTCAGCCTGTTGGTTGAGCGCCAGCAGCAGCGGCAGCTTCGCCAGCTCCGGCGAGCCCTGGACACCAGCAACCGAAGCCTGGCCCGGGAGCAGCACCAGCAGTGAGTAGTAGCCGTGGGGTCAGGAGAGTCCCCGCTGCCCACCCGGACGGAGGCTGCGGAAGCCCCAAGGGAGAAGCATGGAGTAGCCTTCACAGAGCCAGGAGGACTCTCTGGAGGAGTTTGTGTGGCTGGGACATGGAGGCGGAGTCTGTGGGAAGGTTTGCCAAGAGCAAGTCTTTAGC
>NW_006427298.1:0-1147 GCF_000296735.1 Chrysochloris asiatica | reverse complement strand
GAGGCGTTCTGCTCCTGTAAAGATTTACAGTCTTGGAAACCCTATGAAGGGTTGCTGTGAGTAGGAACTGACTCCACAGCACATAAGTACCATCACCACTGGAGACTCTCTGAAACTTGCTTTTGTATGTAGAGAAGTTAAAGCGACCAGAAGAAATGAGGAAGTAAGATAGCTGAGCAGAAAAGTTCAAAGAGCAGCTCGAGAAGACAAAGCCAAGTATTCTAATGAAATATGGAAAGACCTAGAAATAGAAAATCAAAAGGGAATAACATGATTAGCTGAGAAAACTGAAGAAGAAATTCAAGACCTAGATTGCAATACCAAAGGATTTAATGGAAAAATATTAAATGATGCAGGAAACATCAAAAGAAGATAGAATGAATACACAAACTCACTATACCAAAAAGATTTGGTTATGTTCAACGATTTCAAGAGGTAACATATGATCAAAAACTAATGACATTGAAGGAAGAAGTGTAAGCTGCAATGAAGGCATTACTTAAACAAACTGATATATGTCTATACCAAGAAATGTGGAAGTTACCTGGCCAATTGATTGGAAGAGATCCATATTTGTGCCCATTCCAAAAAAGGTGACCCAATGGAATACTGAAATCATTGAACAACATCACTAATATTATAGCCAAGTAAAATTTGGCTTAAAATAATTCAAAAACAGTTTCTACAGTACATCATCAGAGAACTGCTAGAAATTCAAGCAGGATTTAAAAGAGGATGTGGAATGAGAGATATCACTGCTAACATCAAATAGATCTTGACTGAAAAAAGAGACTACAAGAGAGATGTTTACTTCTGCTTTATTGATTATGCAAAGGCATTTGACTGTGTCAATCATAACAAACTATGGGTACCATTGTGAAGAATGGATACTCTAAAAGGCTTCATTGTACTCATGAGGAACCTGTACATAGACAAAGAAGCAGTTGTTCAAACAGAACAAGGGGATACTGAATGGTTTTAAATCAGGAAAGGTGTATATCAGGCTTGTACCCTTTCACCATATTTATTCAATCTGTGTGCTAAGCAAATAATCCTAGAAACTGAATTATATGAAGAAGGAGGTGGCATCAGGATAGGATGAAGACTCACTCATTAACAATCTGTGATATGCAGATGACGCAACCTT
>NW_006427297.1:0-1141 GCF_000296735.1 Chrysochloris asiatica | reverse complement strand
TTTGTTTTCTTGTAGTAGTGTTTTGTAGTTTTCTTTGTATAGGTCCTTTGTTTCTCTGTTTACATTTATTCCTAGATATTTCATCTTTTGGGTGGCTATTGTAAATGGTATTGCTTTCCTAATGTCTTTTTCATTGGTTTCATTATGGGTATAGAGGAATTCGACTCATTTTTATATGTTGAGCTTATATCCTGCCACTTTGCTGAATCATTCAATGAGGTCTAGTAGCTTTTTTACTGGGGGTTTTCTATGTATAAGATTATATCTTCTGCAAATAGAGAGTGTTTTACTTCCTCTTTTGCCAATTTGATGCCTTAATTTCTCTGTCTTGTTGTATAGCTCTTGCTAAGACTTCCCACACAATATTGAATAGGAGAGGTGACAAAGGGCATCCTTGTCTGGTTCCTGTTCAGAGAGAGAAGGCTTTTAGTTTCTCTCCATTGATAGTAATGTAGGCTGTTGGTTTTGTATATATGCTCCTAATTATGTTGAGGAATTTCCCTTCAATTCCTACCTTGTTGAGTGATTTTTATCAGGAATGGATGTTGGATTTTGTCAAATGCCTTTTCTGTGTCAATTGATATGATCATCATTTTTTTTTTCTTTTTTCTTGTTTATATGGTGGATTACATTGATTGTTTTTCTAATGTTGAACTATCCTTGCATCCCTGATATGAATCCCACTTAATCATGACATATTATTTTTTTAATGTGCTGCTAGATTCTGTTGGCTAGAATTTTGTTGAGAATTTTTGCAACTATGTTCTTGAGGAATATTCATCTATAATTTTCTTTCTTAGTGACATCCTTCTCTGGTGTTGGTATGAGGGTTATGAAGTTTTCCATCCTCTGGAATAATTTGAGTAGAATTGGTGACAGCTCTTCCTTGAATGTTTGGTAGAACTCACCAGTGAAGCCATCTTGGCCTGTACTTCTTTTGGTTGGGAGTTTTTTGATGACCTGATTAATTTCTTCTTTTTTTATGGGTCTGTTCAGGTTTTCTACTTCACTCTGTGTAAGTTTCGGTAGGTTGTGTTTTTCTAAAAATGTATCCCTCTCTTCTAAGTTTTCAAATATGTTGGAGTACAACTTTTCATAGTATTTTGTTATTATCTTTTTGTTTTCTTTTGGTCCCGTTGTG
>NW_006427296.1:0-1147 GCF_000296735.1 Chrysochloris asiatica | reverse complement strand
TTCAAATCTTTTTCACTTCCAGCAAGCAAGGTTGTGTCATCTGCATGTTAAAAATTATTAATGAAACATCCTCCATTCCTATTCCACATTTTTCTTCATACAGTCCAGTTTCTCGGATTATTTGTTCAGCATACAGATTGAATAAGTATGGTGAAAAGATATAATCCTGGCACACAGCTTTCCTGATTTTAAACCATTCAGTGTCTCCTTGTTCTGTCCTAATGATTGTCTCTTGGTCTCTCTACAGGTTCTTCATAAGAACAATTAAATGTTCTGGAATACTCATTCTTCTCAATACTAACCATAGTTTATTATTACCCACACAGTCAAATGAAATTTCATTTTCAATAAAGCACAAGTAAATATCTTTCTGGTGTTGTCTGCTTTCAGTTAAGATCAATCTGACATAAGTAATGATATTTATCCCTAGTTCTGTGTCCTCTTCTGAATTTGGTTTGAGATTCTGGAAGTTCCCTGTCAATGTACTACTGCAATCAATTTTGAATTAATTTTAGAAAAAAATTTACTTGCATGTTATATTAATATTGCTCTATGATTCCTGTATTCTTCTGGGTCACCTTTCTTTGGAATGAGCACAAATATAGATTTCTTACAATAGTTGGCCAAATTTCTTGGTATAGACAGATGACTGAATCCAGCATAGTGTAAGTTTGTTGAGACATTTCCATTATTATTCCATCAATTCCTGGAGCCTTGCTTTTCACCAATGTCTAAATCATATGCTGAAATGGTTGAGTATCATCCAATTCTTTTTGATGCTGTGAATGTGAATTCCTTCCATTTTCTTTTGATGCTTTCTGTATCATTTATTATTTTGTCTATAAAATCCTCCAACATTGCATTCAAAGGCTTATATTTTTCTTCAATTCTTTCAATTTGAGAAATCTGAGCATGTTCTTCTCTTTTGGTTTTTTTAATTCCAGGTCTTTGCACAGTTCTTTATAATACTTCTCCAGCTTGTCTTCTCCAGCTGCCTTTTTAAGTTTTCTTTTCAGCTCTTGTACTTTATCATATCTTTCAGTCATCTTAGTTTCTCCACATTCAAGAGCACATTTCAAGATTGCTTCTGACATGTATTTTGGTCTTTTCTTCCTTGGTGTCTTTATAAATGATCTTTTGCTTTTTT
>NW_006427295.1:0-1092 GCF_000296735.1 Chrysochloris asiatica | reverse complement strand
TATGCTAAGTTGGTTTTTGTATAGGGCATGAGTTTCAATCTTTTGCATATCGCTTTCCCGTTCTGCCAGCACCATCTGTTAAAGAGACTATCTCCTCCCCATGTAACATACCTAGGCACTTTGTAGAAATCAGTTGGCTGTATGTGAATGGGTTGATTTCTGGATTCTCAGTTCTGTTCCGTTGATCAATGTATCTTTCACTGTAACAGTACCAGGCTGTTTTGACCACTGCTGTAGCCATGCAGTAGATTTTATAATCGGGGAGTGAGAGGCTTCCAACCTTGTTCTTCTTCTTAAGCAGTGCTTTGCTTATCCTGGGTCTCTTTCCTTTCCATATAAAGTTTGTAATTGTCTTTCCCATATCTTTGAAGAATGTCACTGGAATCTGGATTGGGATTGCAATATATGTGTAAATTGTTTTGGGTAGTATTGACATTTTCATGATGTTGAGTCCTATACAGGAACATGGTATGTTCTTCCACTTTTGTAAGACTCTTTTGGTTTCTTGTAGTAGTGTTTTGTAATTTTCTTTGTATTGGTCCTTTGTTTCTCTGGTTACATTTATTCCCAGATATTTCATCCTTTGGGTGGCTATTGAAAATTGTATTGCTTTCCTAATGTCCTTTTCAGTGCTGTCATGGTTACTATAGAGGAATCCAACTGATTTTTGTATGTAGATCTTATACCCTGCCTCTTTGCTGAATCTTCCAATGATGCCTAGTAGCTTTTTTACTAAGTCTTTCGGGTTTTCCATGTATAACCATCATACCATCTGCAAATAGAGAGAGTTTATTTCCTCTTTGCCAATTTGTTGTTGTTGTTGTTAGGTGCCATCGAGTCGGCACTGACTCATAGTGACCTTATGCACAGCAGAACGAAACACTGGCCGATCCTGGGCCAATCTCATTACTGTTGCCACACTTGGCCAATCCATCTCATTAGGGGGTCTTCCTCTTTTTCTCTCACCCTCCACCTTATCAAACATGATATCCTTCTCCAGTGACTGGCCCCTCCTGACAATATGTCTGAAGTATGAGAGACAAAGTCTGGCCATCTTGGCCTCCAAGGAGCACTCTGGCTGCACTTCTTCCA
>NW_006427294.1:0-1053 GCF_000296735.1 Chrysochloris asiatica | reverse complement strand
CACTGCATATCACAGGTTGTTAATGAGTCTTCCTCCAATCCTGATTGGAATACCTAAAATGGAGCTACAATGTGGCCTGTGAAGGAGGCTTCCTGTGGAGCATTTGCATTGCATAAGACCATAGGTGGAATCCTGATCCCCATTCAGAATCTTCTGAGGTGGGAAATCTTCACTTGAAAGGACAAGCAGACCACCCTGGAGCTTCTAGAAGAACAGAATATACTTCTTGAAAGAAAGACTGACAGGAAAAATTTAAAAAACAATAACTGCAGTCCAACTGACTACTACAAAAACAAGCAAGTTGCTCACCCAGGAGACATCAAGGTAAGTGGTTGGGTCCCCTCAGGGCAAATCCCCTTCCAAGACTAAGACTCAAGGGGAATTCAAGAGCAGACGTGCAGTCTGACTGTTGACCACGTTGGCCGCTGATAAGGAGAAGTGAGGGAAAAACATCAATGAAGCTCTGTGCTAAGTTCATCCATGTTTAGTAGACTCCTGTGAACTCTGGTGGAGACCTAGTTGGCCAGCAGTATGGGAAGACCTGGAGACTCCTGGGCCCAGAGACAGTGTCATAGCCACAGAGCACTAGAGTGGAAAGTGAAGCATCCAGCTGATAAGAGGTGAGGGGATATGCACAAGAATGCCCACACTTGCAGATAATACCCACTTGACCTGGCTGCAATGACTGGATGATCAGAACTTGACTAGAAGAAGAGGGGAAAAAAAAGAGTAATCTGATATAATTTGATGAACTTGACCTACAGATATGGATGCAGTAGCTCAAAAGAGGGAACAAATATTTACAGCGAGGATCATTCCCACCCTCTCAGTACACAGGGTGCAGGAATGGGCAACTTTGACATTGGCTACCCAAAATGGGGTTTTTGTTGTTAAGTGCTGTCGAGTCGGTTCGGACCCATATCGACTCTGTATAGGGTTTCTGAAGAGCAGCTGGTGAGCTTGAACTGCCGACCTTGCAGTTCAAATGGCTTTGCAGGCTGGTGCATTAACCCACTGTGCAACACCAGGTTTGGGGGGGGGGCGCTAAAAAGG
>NW_006427293.1:0-1147 GCF_000296735.1 Chrysochloris asiatica | reverse complement strand
GAGTCTTTAGGATTTCTATGTATGTTATTTTTGCTGAGTGCCTTAGAGTCAGTTCTGACTCATAACTACCCTGTATACGGTTTCCAAAGAGCAGTTGAATTGCTGGTCTTGTGGTTCGCAGTTAAGTGCTGGTCCTACAGCACCACACCAGGAGCTTTTAGGATTTTCTATGCATAGCATCTATCATTTGCAAATAGCGTTTAGTTTCTTCTTCACCAATATGGATGCATTTTCATTTCTCTGTCTTACTTTATAACTCTGGCTAGGATTTCTAGCACAATATTGAATAGGAATGGAAATAAAATGCATCCTTCTCTGGTTCCCATTCACATGGAGAATGCTTTCAGTTTCTCTCCATTGAGAGTAATGGTGGCCTATGGTTTCATAAGTATGATCTTAATTAAATTGAGGAATTTCTCTTCTATTCCTTTTTTGTTGAGCATTTTTATCAGGAATGAGTGCTGAATTTTGTCAAATGTTTTTTAGCATCAATTGGTATGATAATGTGGCTCTTTTCCCTTATTAATGTGGTGGATTATGTTGCTTGTTTTTCTAATATTGAATCATCCTTGCATACCTGGTGAGGATCCCACTTGGTCATGATGTACTTTAAAAATATATATTTTTTTTTTGTTGGATTGTACTGGCTAGGATTTTGCTGAGAATTTTTGCATCAATATGTTCATGAGAGATTTGTTTGTTGTTAAATGCTGTTGAGTCGGTTCTGACTAGTAGCTATCCCATGTAGGATTTCCGAGGAGCAGCTGATGAGCTTGAACTGCCAAACTGGGAGTTCAAACTGACTTTGCAGTCCAGTGCATTAACCCACAGTACCACACCAGGACTTCTCAAGAGGGATAAGGGTGTATAATTTTATTTCTTAGTGATGCCTTTGCCTGGTTTTGGTATCAGGGTCATGCTCACTTCATAAAATGAATTTGGGAGTTTTCCATCCCATGTTCTGGAATTGTTTGAGTAGAGTTGGTGTCTGCTCTTCACCGAATGTTTGGTAAAATTCACCAGTAAAGCAATCTGGACCTGGAATTTCTTTTTGTTGGGAGATTTTTTTAATGACCTGATCAATTTTTTCTTTCGTTATAAGTCTGTTCATGTTTTCTACTTCAATCTGTGTTAGTTTAGGTAGGTA
>NW_006427292.1:0-1148 GCF_000296735.1 Chrysochloris asiatica | reverse complement strand
TTCTTCTAGTTGAGTTCTGATCATGTGCCCATTGAAGCCAGGTCAAGTGGATACTATCTGCAAGTATGGTTGTTCTTGTGCATCTCCCCTCACTTCCTATCAGCTGGACGCTTCACTCTCTGTTCTAGTCCACTGTGGCCATGTTACTGTCCCTGGGCCCAAGAGTCCCCAGGTCTTGTCACATTGCTGGCCAATCAGGTCTCAACCTGGTTTCGCAGGAGTCTATTGAACATGGTCGGACTTTCCTTACTACTTCATTGCTGTTTTTCCCCCACTTCCCCTTAATGGTGACCAGCGTGGTCACCTGCCAGACCACATGCCTGCTGGTGTATCCCCCTTGAGTCTTCGCCTTGAAAGGGGCTTTGCTCTGAGGGGAACCTACCACTTGCCTTGATGGCTCCTGGGCGAACAGCTTGCTTGTTCTTTTAGTAGTCAGTCAGATTGCCATTATTGTTTTTTATTTTTCCTGCTGGTCTTTCTTTCACAAAGTATCTTCTGTTCTTTTAGCCGCTTCAGGCTGGTCTACTTGTCCTTTCAAGTGGAAATTTCCCACCATCTGAAGATTCTGGATGGGGTTCAGGCAGTGCATATGCTCCGCAGGAAGCGTCCTTCACTGGGCAACTTCTAGCCCCCTTTAAGGTATTCCAGTCAGTTATAGGCTGAAGATGGACTTACAAGCTTTCTATTGTGATCAGCAAATATATATATGTTTTTTCCCCCCTTTTAGGGTGGGTTCTTTTTCTTATTCTTTTACAATAATGGTCCTATGCAGTATTTCTCCTTTTGTGACTGACTAATTCCACTCAGCATAATGTCCTCAAGGTTCATCCATGCTATGCAGTGGCTTGCAGCTTCCTTGTTATTCTTCAAGGTAGCATAATATTCCATTGTGTGTATGTACTGAAGTTTGTTTATCCATTCTTTCATTGATAGGCACTTAGGTTGTCTCCATCATTTTGCTACTATAAACAGTGCTGCTGTGAACATTGGTGTGCGTATATCTACTCGTGTTATGGCTCGTATTTCTTGTGGGTAAATACCAAGTAGAGGAATTACTGGATCATAAAGTATTTCTATTTCCAACCTTCTGAGGAAGCGCCATATTGCTTTCCAGAGTGGTTGGACCATTTTGCAATCCCACTAACAAT
>NW_006427291.1:0-1148 GCF_000296735.1 Chrysochloris asiatica | reverse complement strand
GACAGCACCTAACAACAAGATCCTGAAGCCCAACACTGTCAGTGATAGGATAATATCCATACGTCTACAAGGAAGACCACTTAATATCACTATTCTAAGTTACGCACCAACCACTAATGACAAAGATGAAGTCATTCGATATTTTCACTAACTTCTGCAGCCTGAAACTGATCAAAAATGCAATCAAAATGCATTGATAGTTATTGATAATGAAATGTGAAAGTTGGCAACAAAGAAAACGGATAAGTAGTTAGGAAATAAAGCCTTAGTAATAGAAATGGCACCAGAGAATGCATGATCGAATTTTGCAAGACCAATAACTTATACATTGCAAATAACCGTTTTTCAATAACATAAACAGTGGGTTGCTTTGAACCACAAGTCCAAAGGGCCAACAATGCACCAGACCATCAATAGCTCATATGCAAGTTCAAGATGAAGCAGAAGAAAATCAAGTCCATGAGAGCCAAGATATGACCTTGTGTACATCCAGCATGAATTTTGAGACCATTTCAAGAACAGATTTGGCACACTGAACACAAATGACCAAAGACCAGATAGACTAGACTGGGATGACTCACTCGGCCTTTCTTAAGCTGAAAGAACTAAAGAAAAAATTCAGTCTAGAGTTGTAATATAGAATGATTTCTTGTATGGCCATCTAAGGTGCAACTATTTGTCTCTCCCTGTCCAGAGGAAAGAATACTGATGAAAACTGAATATGCTTGGAAACAATTACTTCAATAGACTGATGGACCACAGGGACATTAGTCTTATAGACACCAAGACCAGAAGAACTAGAAGATGCCTGGATACCACTACCAACAATTTGGAAAGGGATCACATTCAGAGGTTCTAGATGGAGTGTGAGAAAATGTGGAATGAAACTCAAAATCATAAAAAAAAAAAACCAGCATGCTTCCTGGTCAGATAGAGACTGCAGAATCCTGAGCCTATGGCCTTCAGGTCTGGAGCTGATGCTCCCCCATGGCTCAATTTTCAGCTAAACAACAGAACGTACATAGGAGGAAACAACAATACTAGTGAGGTATGCGCACCATAGAAGGCCAACTATTTTGAGATCAAAAGGGCAGCATTTACCTAAGGACAAAATTCAGAAGGGGTGGGGAAGAAGGAGGACTAGAAAC
>NW_006427290.1:0-1148 GCF_000296735.1 Chrysochloris asiatica | reverse complement strand
TAAAGATTTACAGCCTCGGAAACCCTGTACAGGGGCGCTATGAGTTGGTTCCAACTCCACGGCACATAACCACCACCATAAGAGGAACAACACTAGTGAGGTATGCACACCTTAGAACTATCAATCAATCATGTGAGATCAAAAAGGCAACATTTACCCAAGAATAAAGTTCAGAGAGAGGAATCGAAGCAGGAAACACAGGGTGAAAGTAGGATACGTGATGTTGCATTGAGTGTTTGCAGTCAATGAGATGAAACAAAATGTGTATGAATTGTTGAATGCAAAACTGGTGATTTGCTCTGAAAACCTTCACTCAAGATTTACACACTTGGAAGTCCTACATAGAGTTGCTATGAATCAAGCTGATTCAATGGCAGTGGATATATGCTTGGGAAAGCTGGATGATAAACAAGGAAGATCAAAGAAGAATTGATGCACTTGAAATATGGTGTTGGCAAAAAATATTAAATAATACCATCGACTGCTAGAAGAACAAGTATGCTCTCAAAGAGGAAGGCTGGTAGAACTCCATCTCAGGTAGTGTGGACATGTTATCAGGAAGAGCAATTCCTGGAAGAATGACATCATATTTGGTAAAGCAGAGAGTCAGCAAAAACAGAAGAAGAAGACCTTCAATAAGATGGAATGATACAGGGACTGCAACAAATGACTAGCAATGATTGTGTGACAGGCACAGTGTTTCATTCTATTGTACATACGGTGACTATGAGTCAGAACCAACTGACTGGCACCTAACAACAACGTATCTTCTTTAGTGAAAGTGTCCACTCAAGTCTTTTGTCCTTTTCTAATGGCTTGTTTGTTTCCTTATTATTATTCAGTTACGTTGTTGTTAAGTGCCTTCAAGTAAGTTCTGACTCACAGCAATCCTTATTGGGTTTCCAAGGAGCAGCTGGTGTATTTGAACCACTGACCTTGTGGTTAGTAGTCCAGTGTTTATCCTCTGGAGTCACACCAAAAGTCCATTATTCAGTTATGGGAGTGCTTTATATATTCAAATATATATACAAATACACATACTTTATCATATATATATAATTCGCAAATATTTTCTCCCCATCTGTAGCTTGACTTTCTGTTCTCTCAATAGTGTCTTTCAAAGAGTTGTTGTTGCTCTTGTGATACAA
>NW_006427289.1:0-1148 GCF_000296735.1 Chrysochloris asiatica | reverse complement strand
AACTTTACTCAATTTGTGTCATCATGGTCAACTCTACTTTGAGGAGACCACTGTTCCCCAGTTGCATTTTGAGTGTCTTCCAACCTGAGGGGCTCATTTTCTGGCACTTTATCTGACAGTGCTTTTCTGCTATTCATAAGATTTTCAGTGACTAAATATTTGGAAGTAGTTTTCACTCCTTCTTCCTAGTCTGGCTTCATCTGGAAGCTCATCTGAAACTTGTCCACCATGGGTGACCCTGCTGGTATTTAAAATACCAGTGGCATAGCTTTCAGAATCACAGCAACTAGGCACTATCAAGTCCATTCTGACTCAGCAATCCCACGTACAACAGAAAGAAACATTGCTGAGCCCTGCACCATCCTCACAAGCATTGCTGCTTGAACCCATAGTTGCCCCTACTGTATTAGTCTGTTCTATGAGGATCTTCCTCTTTGTGCTGACTTTGTACTTTACTAAGCATTTTATCTTTCTGCTGGAATTGGTCCTTCCTGATTACACATCCAGAGTACATGGGACAAAATCTTGCCATCCTCACATCTAAGGAGCATTCTGGCTATACTTCTTTTAAGAAAGATATGTTTGTTCTTCTGGCAATCCCTGGTGTAGTCAATATTCTTTGCCAACAACGTAACTCAAAGACATCAATCCTTCTTTGGTCTTTCATATTCATTGCCCAGCTTCCACATGCATATAAGAGTACTGAAGATACCATAACTTGATGTACAAGTAGCATCTTTGCTTTCTAGAACTTTCAAGTGGTCTTTTGCAGAAGATTTGCCCAAAGCAATATGTCATGTGATTTCTTGACTGTTGCTTTCAAGAGTCTTGATTGAGGATCCAAGTAAAATTAAATGCTTAACAATTTCAATGTGATTTCTATTTATCATAATGTTGCTTATTGGTCCAGTTGTGAGGATTTTGTTTTCTTAAGCCATACTGCAGGCTTTAATCTTCAGTAAATACTCCAAGGAATCTGCACTTGGTTCAGCTGGCATGAATTCTGCTTAAAATTCCAAACCTTCCCACAGTGTCACCTCAAGTACCCTTTAAGCTAACACATCAATGCTATCTACTGTTCAGCTTACCTCCTTTTCTCCTTTATGTGGTTTTTAAATAATAGTTTATTTATTTTTAGTGGTAATATA
>NW_006427288.1:0-1148 GCF_000296735.1 Chrysochloris asiatica | reverse complement strand
TGAGTCGTTACTGACTTGATGGCACATAACAATAAGAACAATATACAATTTTGGAAGCCCTATTTAAAAGAGAAAACAAAATCCTGCATGGTAAATTAGTCATGAAAGTGAATATCTAATTAAAATAAGATTTAAAAAAGCACTCTATATTATAATATTTTAAAGGACAATTGCAACAAACATTTTCTTTCATTTTGTCATACTTAAGTCAATAACCTATAAAACAGAAAATTAATCAGAAATGAATAAACATAAAAGGGCAATGCCAATGTGTTTTATAAATTCAGTCATGTTATATTGTACTACATAACTGTGTGATTCAATTATTCTTATACGACTTGTGATTCTTGTTATCAAGATACTTGCTTTTCAGGTCATTTTGCTGTGCTGGTGGCAAATTTTGTCATTGCATCTGAAATTGCCAGACTTCACAGGGACAAAATGTATCAGATATGTTAAGATTTAATCCAATATGTATTGAAATGTATAAAACATGAGACTTCACACACAAGTATATTCACTGCTTATTGTATTGCTATAGGTCTGTGCCCTACAAACACAGAAATTCTATGATTCTATTTTATTGAGTTTCTGATAAAAAATAAAAATAAGGTATAGTAGATTTACGATGATGTATGCTACACCATTAAATATACACTTAACAGAATGGAACTTGTGTCTAGCAAACACTTTGAGAAATGAATTTTACATGTCTGATAATAATCTGAAGAATTATGGCAAACCACACACACACAGAGCTTCTGGCTTTCTATAGTTTAAACATCATTTTTTTCTTTGAATGAAACACACAATTAAGCACTAAACTACTGTCAAAAGGTTGGTGGTTTGAACCAACCCAAAGGCATCTTGGAAGACAAGTTTGGAGATCTGCTTCCAAATGTCACAGTCCTGAAAATGCTATGAAGTACTTCTACTCTGCACATAAGGGGCTGCCATGAATCACAATGGACGCGCCAGCAACACAGCCACAGGGTTCTAGTGCTCAGCGTCCGCCTTAGTTCTCTAGTGCTCCGTGTTTGCCTTAGTTCTGCAGTGCTGCTAAAACCACTAGTGGGTGGTTTTAACAAGCCAGGATTTGTTATCTCAGTTTACCTTTAACTACTGCCACCTGGTAGCGTAGTGGTTAC
>NW_006427287.1:0-1148 GCF_000296735.1 Chrysochloris asiatica | reverse complement strand
ATGACTCTGACTCGTTCTCTGACTGTTGGTTCTGCTGCTGCCCCTCTTTTGCCACTCCTCTACTGTTCCTCTGGTATCACAGCTCTCTGTCTCCTGGATCAAGGAGTTACAATGTATATGAATCATGGGATTGAAAGGACCTACTCAGCCAAAAGAACCAACAGATCTGTATTGGAAGAAGTACAGTCAGAGTGCTCCTTGGAGGTCAGGATGGCCAAACTTCATCTCTCATAGTTTGTACATATTGTCAGGAGGGACAAGTCACTGGAGAAGGATATCATGTTTGGTAAGGTGGAAGGTTAGAGAAAAAGAGGGAGAACCCCAGCAAGATGGATTGGCCACGTGGCATCATCAATGGACTCAAGCATGGACACAACTGTGAGGTTGGCCCAGGATCAGGCAGTGTTTCATTCTGTTGTGCATAAGGTCACTATGGGTCGGTACCTACTCGATGGCATCTAACAACAACAACTCCTTTCCTGGCTCTTCTTTCTTTGTGGTAATGAAATCTCCCATTTCTACTTCTGAGATGGCTCATTTTATATCAGAAGTATGTCAAAATTGCCAATCCCCTTGTTAGATTTCCAAGGTTTTACAATCACAGTAACCATGCTATCAATCACACACTAAGAATCATATAATCCTATCAGCATCTTCCCTTACTTTTTCTTACCCAGACCCATCAGGAAGGAGGGAATTCACCTAATATATGTAGTCCCACTCAGTCCTTTGGTGAGAGTTACAAAGACCATGACTAGAAGAGCCATACTAAGTAATTGACTGCACAGTAAGGTTAGAAACTTTATATTTGGTAAAAATTCAGAATTCTTATTATTATACTAAACTGGTCTGTAGGTATTTGTATGATTATTAAACAGAATTGGAGTTTTTCCATTATAAATCAAATGCCAATACCGTTATTGCCAAAGAGATTAAAAATTTGGACCTATCCAAAAACTCATTCAGGGTAGGGAAAAATGGGTCTGAAAGATAAGTTTAATGGAGGATATGAGAAAGTCATTTTATATATGGTTTGATCTTCCTTTAATACCATCAGTACTTGATTATGTGTGATTCTCTGAAACAGTTGAATGTTGATTAGTTCTTTATGGTATAATTGTTGTTGTTAAGTGCCTTCGAGTCAGTTC
>NW_006427286.1:0-1148 GCF_000296735.1 Chrysochloris asiatica | reverse complement strand
ATAAGAGCAATCGTTGATTTGCTCCACAGCCTGCCCATGGCTTTGTTTTGGTTGATGATATGAATTTGCCTAACGCAATATATCATTTGATTTCTTGGCTGCTGTGTCCACGAGTGTTGATGGTTGATCCAAGAAAAATGAAGTCTTTGACAACTTCAATCATTTCTCCATTGATAAGAATGTTATTTACTGGTCCAGTGGTGAGGATTTTGTTTTGCTTACATTATGCAGTTATTTCATTGTGTCTTTCCACAGATGTAATCAATTTTAGTTCTGTGTATTCCATCTGACGAGGTCCATGTGTATAGTCATATTTTATGTTGTTTAAAAAAGGTATTTACAATGAACAAATCAATGGTCCTGCAAAATTCTATCATGTGGTCTCGAGCATTGCTTTTATCACCAAGGCCATATTTTCCAACCACTGGTCTTTCCTTGCTGTTTCTAACTTTTGCATTTAAAACAGCCAGTAATGATTAATACATATTGATTGCATGCTTGATCAATTTCATATTAAAGAAGTTGGTAGAATTCTTCAATTTCAGCATCACTAGATTTATTTGTTCTTGTATAAATATGAATAATAGTGCTATTAACTAGTCTCACTTGCAGGTATATGGATATTATCCTTTCACAGATCAATCAATAAAAATAAATCATATTAATGAAAACATTCATGAGAAATGCTTGATTCTATAACAAACATCTAGTTGTTGTTAGGTGCCATTGAGTCAGTACCGATTCATAGCAACCATATACACAACAGAGTGAAACACTGCCCTGTCCTGGACTAGCCTCACAATTGTTGCCATGCTTGAGGCCATTGATGGTGCCACTTAGCCAATCCATCTTGCAGGGGGTCTTCCTCTTTTTCTCTGACCTGCCACCTTACCTAACATGATATCCCTCTCCAGTGACTGGTCCCTCCCTTATGTCCAAAGTATGAAAGACAAAGTCTGGCCATGCTGTCCTTCAAGGAGCACTTTTGTTGTATTTTTTCCAACACAGATCTGTTTGTTCTTGATACTTCCAATATTCTCCTCCAACACCATAACTCAAATGAATCAATTCTTCTACAATCTTCCTTATTCATTGTCCAACTTTTGCATGCATATGAGTTTATTGAAAAAATCATGGCTTGGGTCAGG
>NW_006427285.1:0-1148 GCF_000296735.1 Chrysochloris asiatica | reverse complement strand
ATATTACAGGGTCCTAGATACATGGCAGATGAGTCCAACATGTCCATATACTGAGAGCTAGCTAAATGGCAGACAAGTCCAATATGTTCTTATGCAGAGAGCTACCTACTTGGCCGATCAGAACAACATATCAATGTACAGAGAGCTAGCTATATGGGGGAAGAGTCGAAAATGTTCATATATAGAGAGCTAGTTACATGGCAGGGTAGTGAAACATTAACATATACAGAGTTCTAGCTAAAAGGCAGATGAAACCAACTTGTCTTTATACAGAATTCTAGCTACATGGCAGATCAGTCCAAAATATCCATAAACAGAGAGCTAATTAAATGCCAGACGATTCCAAAATATCCATATATAGAGTTCTAGCTATATGGCAGATGTGTCCAACGTGTCCATATACTGAAAGGTACCTATATGGCACATCAGTCCAACATGACCATATACAGGGTGATAACTACATGGCATACGAGTCAAAACTGTCCATATACAGAGAGCTAACTACATGGCATAGTAGTGCATCATTTCCATATACAGACTTAAAGCTACATGGCAGGTAAGTCCAAAGAGTTCATATACTGAGAGCTAGCAACATGGCAGAGTAGTCCAACATGTCCATATACAGGCTATTAGCCACATGGCAGATGAGTCCAACATGTCCATATACTGAGAGCTAACTACTTGGCAGACAAGTCCAATATGTTCATATACAGAGAGCTACCTACTTGGCAGATCTGTCAAATATATTCATGTACAGAGAGATAGATACATAGCAGATGAGTACACTACGTCCATATACAGAAAGCTAGCTACATGGCAAATGTGTCTCACATGTCCATATACTGAGAGCTAGCTACATGACAGAGTAGTCCAACATGTTCTTATATAGGGTACTAGCTACGTGGCAGATGAGTCCAGCATGTCCAATTACTGAGCGATAGTTACATGACAGAGAAATGCAATAAGTTCATATATAAAGCTACCTATTTGGCAGATCAGTCCAACATATCAATGTAAAGAGAGCAAGCTGCATGACATACGAGTCCCAAATGCCCACATACAGAGAGCTAGCTAGATTGCAGATGTGTGCAACTTGTCCATATTCTGAGAGCTAGCTACATGGCAGAGTAGTCCAACATGTCCATATA
>NW_006427284.1:0-1148 GCF_000296735.1 Chrysochloris asiatica | reverse complement strand
AATTTCTTCAGTTTGAAATTGACTAAATATACCATCAACATGCATTGTCAACTGCTAGTGATAGAATTGTGAAAGTTGGAAACAAAAAGGAAGGTTCAGTGTTTGTAAAATTTTGCCTTGGTTATAGAAATGATACTAGAGATCACATGATAAAATTTTACAAAACCAATTATTGATTGAAAATAGCTTCTCCAAATTACATGCAAGCCTCATTAGACATAACATTTAGTGAACCTCAACAGATGGAATACACAGAAATCAAACTGACAACATCTATGGAAAGAGGCAATGGAGAAGCTCAATATCATTAGAAAAAACAAAAGTTAAAAAAAAAAAAAAATTAAAACAAGTCTTTGAGAGCCAATATATGACCTTGATAATATCCTACTTGAATTTAGAGACTATCTCAAGAACAGATATGATATTTTATATTTTAATGACCCAAAACTAAAAGAGTGTTGGATGATATGAAGACATCTTCCATTTAGAAAGCAAAAAGATCATTAAAAAGACAAACAAGAAACAAATACCTAAATGGATGCCAGAATAGATACTAAAACTTGATCCTGAGTGTAAAGAACTTTAGGCAACTGGCAGAAATGGGAAAGTAAAAGAGCTGAATAGAAAATTTCAAAAGGCATCTCAAGAAGACAAAGTGAAGTATTATAATATTTTCAAAGACTTGAAGTTAAAACAACAATATTGAAGAACATTCTCAGCATTTTCCATGCTGAAAGAACTGAAAAAATTCAAATATTTTCTTGAAATAGTAAAGGGTTCTAAATGCAAAATATTTATTGATACAGAAGGGATCAATATAATATGGAAAGAATACAGTTATTGTACACCCCCCAAAAAAAAAATTGGGCAATGCTTAAACATTTCAAGAGGTAGCATATAATCAATAAATAATGTTATTGAAGGAAGAAGGCCAAACTACATCGAAGGCTTGTGTGTTGTCTGAGTTTGGAAGGGGTTTTTCCAGCAGGGTTTTGATGGCTAATCTTGATGGCTCCCAGACAAACAGCATGTTTGTTCTTGTAAGAGCCAAAGTCTCCTTTAAAAAAAAAAAAAAAAAATTACTGCTGGCCTTTTCAAGCAGTATTTTCTGTTCCTCTAGCTACTTCAGGTTTCAGGTTGATCCACAT
>NW_006427283.1:0-1148 GCF_000296735.1 Chrysochloris asiatica | reverse complement strand
TATAAAATGTTACATTTCACGTATGCCTTATTTTCATGGATCTCAAATCTAACCAGAGCTCAATTAAGGAGCTCTGGTAGCGTAGTGGTTACGAACCGGTCTGTGAACCGCAAGGTCAGCAGTTCAAAACTACCAGCTGTTCCGGGGGAGAAAGATGAGGCTTTCTGCTCCCATAAAGGGGCTCTGGTAGCGTAGTGGTTACGAATCGGGCTGCGAACCTTCAGGACAGCAGTTCGAAACTACCAGCCGTTCCGTGGGAGAAAGATGAGGCTTTCTGCTCCCGTAAAGATTTACAGCCTCGGAAACCCTGTACAGGGTCGCTATGGGTCGGAACCGACTCCAAGGTACTTAACAACAACAAAAGATTTACAGCCTCGGAAACCCTGTACAGGGTCATTATGAGTCGGAACCGACTCCACGGCACATAACAACAACAGGAGTTCAATTGTATTTGAAAAAGCAAATGTGTATTTGCATGTGTCATTCTTGGGCTAAATGAATTTAGAACATTTAGAAAGATTTTGAACCAGTACCATCTTCGCAGGACTGCAAGGTAGTTTTGAACCATAAGGTACCCAGTTCAAACTCAGTAGCCATCCTTGGAAACCATATACTGGGTTAATATGAGTTGGCACTGACTTGTCGGCACTTAGCCACAACAAACACCATCTTATATGGAGTCCTGGTATGGCACTGTAGGATAAGCACTGGACTGCTAACCACAAGGTTGGTGGTTCAAACCCACAAACTGCGCTTTGGAAACCCTATACAGGGTTGCTGTGAGTTTGAACTGACTGGATAACACTAACAACAGTAACAACAACAGCCATTTTATTAGTATATTTTTTAAATGCATAGGCACATAATCAAACCAAAAGAAGTGTAACCTTTGAGTTAATTCTGACTCACAGAGACGCCATGTGTTACAGCGTACAACTGCTCCAAGGTTTTATGGGATCTGTATGGAAGTAGATTGCTTGCCGGGCCTTTCTTTCACAGCACTGCTGAGTGGGTTCAAACCACCACACTTCAGGTTAGCAGCTGAGCGCAAACTGTTTGTGTCACCCAGTGATCATAGCAGACACTCAATTAAGTATTTGCTTGTCAACTAGCTCAGTGCTGAATGCATTGTTGTTGTTGTTGTTGTT
>NW_006427282.1:0-1148 GCF_000296735.1 Chrysochloris asiatica | reverse complement strand
GCAGCCAGAGTGCTCCTTGAAGGCCAGGATGGCCAAACTTCATCTCTCGTACTTTGGACATATTGTCAGGAGGCATAGAATTGTTATAATTTGGAGCTGACTCAACAGCACTTAATAACAACAACAATGAGCAATGTTACTGTTAAGTGCCTTCAGGTGGTTCTCACCCATAGCGACCCTGTATAGGGTTTCTGAGGAGTAGCTGGTGAGTTTGAATCTCTGACCTTGCAGTTCAAATGGCTTTACAGTCTGGTACATCAACTCACAGTGCCATACATACCAGGACTCCACAATAAGCAACAGCATTGCCAAAATCAGGTTTATTCTGAATTTTAATGAATATATCCCAGGAATTTTTTTTAAATGAAAATTTCTGTCAGGTATTCATTTCTATGGGTTTTGAATAATCATATCTATTAGAGTCCTGGTGTGGTGCTGTAGGATAAAGCCCTGGACCGCAGGTCAGTTTGAATCACAAGATTGGTGCTGCTCCTCAGAAACTCTATACAGGGTTGCTATGAGTTGGAGCTGACTCAATGGACACTTAGCAACAACATATCTATAAATATAAAAGAGATCAATTAAAAAATTCAGAGAGCAATCACATGACAGAATCTCACAGAACATGGAATAACAATAACATCATCAACCAGCCAACCAACAAATTATTTTATAAAAAGCAAACCAACTTCAGGAAGTCAACCTCTTCCAACATGTGGTGACTAATGTCTGCTAGTTGTTCTGAAGCTTTTTGGCTTTTGAAGGTAAAAGTCCATTTTCCCCGAGAGTTCCTTCAAAACCAAACCAATTGCAGTTGAATTGATTCCAACTCAGAGTAGAACTATTTCATAGGGTGTCTGAGGCTGTTTATCTTTTTGGAAGACCCTTCTCCAACTAAGCAGCTGGTAGGTTTCAACCTTTCAGTTAGCCCCCAAGAACACAACTAACTGCACCACCAGGATTCAGTACCAATTAGGGCTCAATACCAGGAGTCCTAAGGAGCTCTGTTAGCATAGTGGTTACGAATCGGGCTGCGAACCTTAAGGTCAGCGGTTCGAAACTACCAGCTGCTCCACGGGAGAAAGATGAGGCTTTCTACTCCCGTAAAGATTTACACCCTCGGAAACCCTGTACAGGGTCGCTATGGG
>NW_006427281.1:0-1111 GCF_000296735.1 Chrysochloris asiatica | reverse complement strand
TTAAGCATTTGTTAATCATCTGCTAGAAACAAAGGGTTGGGAAAGGCTGGTTTATAGAAGGATTATGATTTTATATGCGAGTGGAAGGATTGGCAGTATTTCACTAAAAGGGGAGTAAAAAGCCAATTGGTTGCAATATGTCTAGTGCTTTGCAAAATTAACAGTAAGTACAATGAATTGTTATAAAATGTGGTGGTGTCTCCATGGACTTTGTTAACTTTTCAAATGAAACTTCATTGAGTTTTATTGTTTCACATGGCAATTTTACAGGGTGTCATTAGTGAAATTGCTTTATGGAACTAACTGTGTGGGATAAATTATTTATAAACTGAACCCCATACAAATATTCTCTGATTTTAGATGAACAAATTTCAATGGAATTCCAATGTAAAGATTATTAAATAAAATGTATTGGGTTGACTCATTTCTCAATAATTTTATATTATATCAATATAAATTGTTATTACTTTATACAAAGTTTCCAAAGACACAGAAATACCAGATGATATGAAATTATAGCATGTTTCCTTAGATTTTGCCTGGATCATTGACTCCAATCCTAATCTAAAATAATCTTGCTACAACTTCCTAGTTAGAGTGCTCATTATGGTAATTTCTGAATTAGCCATTCTTTCTTTGACTTACTGGGGTTCTTCATAGACCCAGAAGAAAAGGATACAATACCGTCTCATGTCAAAGACTAGAAAGCTTTAGGACACTAGAAGGTATAAGATTAAAAGCCTTATTTGTCTCTGCAATGGGCCTTTATAAGAAGTAATAAAGGTAGAGGAGGCAGGGCTTGACAGCAGATACGGTAGAGGTACAGTGAAGTTCGCTGTCAGCAATACCACAAAACACCAGGCGAAGTAGGTTCAGGGCAGTTCCAAAACTCTGACCCACCTAGGTTATTGTTGTTGTTGCTGATGCTACATGCCATGGAGTTGGTTCTGACTCACAGCGACCCTGCACAGGGTTTTCGAGGCTGTATATCTTTGTTGTTGTTGTTGTCAGGTGCCATTGAGTCGGAACCAACTCATAGCGACCCCATGCACAGCAGAACGAAACAATATCTGATCCTAGGCCAACCTCACTACTGCTGCCAAACTTGACA
>NW_006427280.1:0-1062 GCF_000296735.1 Chrysochloris asiatica | reverse complement strand
AATACTATGAAGAGTTGTACTCCAACAAATTTGAAAACTTAGAAGAGACAGAAACACTTTTAGAGACACATGACCTACGTAAATTTACACAGAGTGAAGTAGAAAACCTGAAAAGACCCATAACAAAAGAAGAAATTGATCAGGTCATCAAAAAACTCCCAAACAAAAGAAGTCCAGGCCCAGATGGCTTCACTGGTAAATTCTACCAAACATTCAGGGAAGAGCTGTCACCAATTCTACTCAAGTTATTCCAGAATATAGAAGAGGATGGAAAACTTCCTAATACTTTTTATGAAGCAAGCATAACACTCATACCAAAACCAGGAAAGGACATCACTAAGAAAGAAAATATACACCAATATCCCTCATGAACATAGATGCAAAAATTCTAAACAAAATCCTAGCCAACAGAATCCAGCACCACCTCAAAAAGATAATACATCATGACCAAGTAGGATTCATATCAGGGATACAAGGATGGTTCAACATTACAAAAACATCAATGTAATCCACCATATAAATAAGAAAAAAGAAAAAGAATCACATGATCATATCAATTGATGCAGAAAAGGCACTTGACATCCATTCCTAACAAAAACACTCAACAAAGTAGGAATTGAAGGGAAATTGCTCAACATAATTAAGAGCGTATATACAAAACCAACAGCCTACATTATTCTCAATGGAAAGAAACTGAAAGCCTTTCCTCTGCAAACAGGAACCAGGCAAGGATGCCCTTTGTCACCACTCTTATTCAATATTGTGCTGGGAGCCTTAGCAAGAGCTATACAGCAAGAGATAGGAAAATTAAAGGCATCCAAATTGGCAAGCGTAGTGGTTACGAATCGGGCTGCAAACCGCAAGGTCAGCAGTTCGAAACTACCAGCTGTTCCATGGGAGACAGATGAGGCTTTCTGCTCCCGTTAAGATATACAGCCTCAGAAACCCTGTACAGGGTCGCTATGAGTCAGAACTGACTCCACGGCCAACAACAACAAATTGGCAAAGAGGAAGCAAAACTCTATTTGCAGACGATCCTATACATAGAAAACCCCAAAGACT
>NW_006427279.1:0-1148 GCF_000296735.1 Chrysochloris asiatica | reverse complement strand
ATGCTACCTCTTGAAATGGATAAACATTAACCATTTCCTTTTGGTACAGTGACTCTGTGTAGTCCTTCCATCTTCTTTTGATGCTTTCTGCATCATTCCATAATTTGCCCAGAGAATCTTTCAATAACCAAAGTCAAGGTTTTAATTTTTTCTTTAGTTCCCCCAGCTTGAAAAATGCTGACCGTGTTCTTCCTTTTTGGTTTTCTGATTTCAGATCTTTGCACATTTTGTTGTAATATTTGGCTTTATCTTTTCGAGCCGATCTTTGAAATTTTCTGTTCAGCTCTTGGTCCTCCTCATTTCTTCTATTTGCTTTAGCATCTCTAAGCTGGAAAGCAAGTTTCAGTGTCTCTTCTGACATACATTTTGACCTTTTCCTTCTTTCTTGTCTTCTTAATGACTTTTTGCTTTCTACCTCTATGATGTTCTTGATGTCATCTCACAACTCTTCTGGTCTTCGGTCTTCAGTGCTTAATGTATCAAATCTGTTCTTCAGATGATCTCTAAATTCGGGTGGGATGCATTCAAGGTCATATTTTGTCTCTTGTGGACTTGTTTTCATTTTTTTCAGCTTCAGTTTGAATTTGCATATGAACAATTGATGGTCTGTTCCACAGTCTGCCCCTGGTATTGTTTTGACTGATGATATGTAGCTTTTCTATCATCTCTTTCTGCATATGTAGCCAATTTGATTTCTATGTATTCCATCTGGTGAGGTCCATGTGCATAGTCATCACTTATGCTGTCTAAAGAAGGTATTTGAAATTAACAAATCATTGATTTTGCAGTATTCTATCATGCGATCTCCAGCATCATTTCTATCATCAAGGCCATATTTTCCAGCTACTGATCCTTTGTCTTTGCTCCTACCCTTTGCATTCCAATCACCAGTAATAATCAATACATCTTGACTGCATGTTTGATTAAATTCAGATTTAAGAAGTAGGTAGAATTCTTCCATTTCATCCTCACTGGCTTTAGTGGTTGGTGCATAAATTTGAATAATAGTGGTATTAACTGGGCTTCCCTGTAGGCACATGCATATTATCCTATCACAGACAGCGTTGTACATCAAGACTGATCTGGATATGTTGTTTTTGACAATGAATGCAACACCATTCCTCTTCAATTTGTCATTTCCGGCATAG
>NW_006427278.1:0-1069 GCF_000296735.1 Chrysochloris asiatica | reverse complement strand
GAACAGAGATCCAGGTGGTGGGAAGGTCAGGTAGATTACTGGATAAAATAGACTGTTTTAAATGGAGGGAAGAACTAATGGAATATAAGGTAACCACAATGGGGTTGGGGTGGGGGTTTACTTTGGGTGTTGGTGAGGGCAATGCAAGAATGGGGGAGGAGGCGGAAAAACAAGATAGATAGGGGAACACTGAGACAGGTTTGCATAGCTAATGGGACAGAGGTAAATAGTGATGCATACACAACCTTGGAACAACAGGGCTCTGGAAAACAGGGTTCTAGGCATAGCTTGAAGAGGGTAAATAATACTAAAATCCTTGACTGCCTTATGAACATTACTTTCCCTTGCCTACTATTGTAAAATAGACACTTGAATGGGATAGAAAGGAATGTTGGGAAACATAATTACAGAAAACTTGTAAGCCCATCTTCAGCCTAAAAATTGGAATACCTAAAAGGGGTTCTACAACTTGCCCAGTGAAATAGGCCTCATGCAAAGCCTATACAGAGCATAGGACCTTAGGTGGAATCCTGAATCCCATCCACAACCTTGTGAGGTGAGACATTCCCACTTGTGAGGTGAGACATTCCCACAAGCAGACTGGAACAGCTACAGTGATAGAAGATACATCTTCATGATGAATCTGACCTATATTCAGAGCAGTAGTTACTCTAAATACCAAAAGAGAGAGAAAGAGTCTTCAAATCAAGTATCAATGCTATCAGCTCTGTACACAGGGTAGATAGGGACGGGCAACTTAGACACTGGCTACCTAAAATGAGGGGGCAATAAAGGCACAAAGTGACTGGCTTACTAGGTTTCAAGAGGGAGTTTAGTTTAAGTGTATGGGGGGAAAGAAAGAGTCCCCAATGAATCGCTGTCATATTGTCTAGATGGGTCTGGTGAAAAGAGATGGGGATAAGATTTGTAAGGTTCAATAGTGAATAACTGTTATCATGACTAATCACGACTGTCAAAATTGTAAAGGGAGAAGTTCTGTAACAAAAATAGGGGAGTGGCTAATCTTACAGTCCAGAAACAGAGGACCCTAGGACCATCAAGAGAGGAA
>NW_006427277.1:0-1147 GCF_000296735.1 Chrysochloris asiatica | reverse complement strand
GTGCATTACGGGTTGGAAGGCATGCAGTAAAGATTGCAGGGCAGTGAGTCGCTGCCTGCAGAGGCCACGATGCCTGTACTCCCAAGCCTGCCCACCAGTGATGTATCCACCCTGGCTTTGGGGTACCTCATTGTCTCCCTTCTTCTGTTTGTCTGTGTATTCTTTCGCTATCCCTATCACCACTGGATCTCCCCTCCTCGTGAACCAAAAACTCGTGACAACTATGTCGAGGGAAAACCCCGACACAGTGATATAGAAACAAAGTCACAGACTCATGCCTACTTTTGTGCAAATTTTATGCTAGTTACTCTGTGTATTATTTTCGTAAGTGCAAGGTCTAAGTAGTTTACCAAACACAAATTGAATACTGAAAATAACAAAGAAAATATAATAGCTACCCAGTACCAAAGGCTGATAACACAATCCATCATTCAGAATAAACTTGGTTATTAATTCCCCATGCACATAAAAAAAAAAAAAAAAAATGTGTAGGTCAAAAATATATTTGCAGTAGTAATTATTTTGTGACAATCCTAAGAAATAATTTGGCATTTTTCCTAATTTAACACCAGTAAAAGCTTTTCAAATAGCTGTCTATTTCCAAAACAAACACTAAATGCGTTTGGAGTTCATAAAGGAAAAGGGTCAGTATAAATGGAAGAAGCCAAGTTTATTGGAAGAGAAAAGAGTTGAAATGGCCCTTAAGAAAAGAAAGATATTTGAAAAACAAAAAGAAAAAGAGAGAGAGAGAAGAAAGCAAGAAAGAATATAAGATAGAGGGCAAAGAATGGTGAAAAATAAAAGCACAAGATTGAAGGATGTTGGAGAAAGAGATATTAACCTGACCAGAACAAGACTTGCTTTGGGGAAACTTTGAGATACAAGGGTAAGTACAATGCAAGTAGATTACAGAGGTGTTACAGCTAAGCAGAAGAGACAATATAATGCAATGGGATAGGTTTTGAGATAAAAAATACAACGAGGAAGTAGATATTTTAGGATTATTAGTGTATAGCAGGGGTGTGGAACCTTTTTTCTGCCAGGGACAAAACTGTCAATTTAAAACTTACCCTTCTGATGTGATTAACCTTTCAGTCTAGGAGCGAAGGCCCCTGGGACCATCACTGGAGAAGAACAGAAATCGGGA
>NW_006427276.1:0-1149 GCF_000296735.1 Chrysochloris asiatica | reverse complement strand
TATTCTGTGTTGCTGTTGGCGGAGCTCCTTTACTGCACTTCCACCCTATCTGCCATCTTGTTTGTTGTTCTGTGGCTCGTTTTTCTTGTGAGTGAATACCAAGAAGAGGAATTGCTAGATTATAAGGTATTTCTATTTTCAACCTTCTGAATGCCATATTGCTTTCCAGAGAGGTTGGACCATTTTGCATTCCCACCAGCAATGCAGGAGTATCGCAGTCTCTTCACATCCCCACCAGCATTTATTCGTTTTTGATCTTTGCTGTTATTGTTGGTGTAAGATGATATCTCATTGTTCTTTTGATTTGCATCTCTCTAATGGCCAGTGATCATGAATATTTCTTCATATGTTTGTTGGCTTCCCGGATCTCTTCCTTGGTGAAGTGTCTCTTCATGTCCTGTGCCCACTTTTTAATTGGGTTATTTGTCTTTTTCTTGTAGTGGTGTTGTAGTTTCCTATATATTTTAGAAATGAGTCCCTTGTCTGATGAGTCATTGCAAAAGATTTTTTTTCCCCCATTTTGTGGGTTCCCTTTTTATTCTTCTGGTGAAGTTTTTTGATGCACATAAGTTTTTCAATTTTTAGTATGTCCCACTCATCTATTTTTTCTACTTTTGTTTGTGTGGTTTTCAAAATGTTTTGTAGTCTGTATATTCCCTGAATTAGTGCCCTCACATTTGTCCCGATTTTGTCATTGATGGCCTTCATAATTCTGGGATTCACATTTAGGTTTTTAATCCAAGTTGAGTTGGTTTTTGTATAAGGTGTGAGGTAAAGATCTTGTTTAAATCTTTTGCATATCGTTTTCCAGTTCTGCCAGCACCATCTGTTGAAGAGACTATCACCTCCCCATGCGATATATTTAGGTGTTCTGTCAAAAATCAGTTGGCTATATGTAGATGGGTTAATTTCTGGATTTTCGATTCTGTTCCATGGATCTATGTATCTTTTATTGTACCAGTACTAAGCTGTTTTTTTTTGTTTTGTTTTTTTAATTTAAGGTTTTTATTGTGGATTGAGTGAAAGTTTACAGGGCACATCATCAGTTTTACATTCAACAATTCATATAACTTGTTTCATTACATTGATTATAATCCCCTCCATATACCATCAGTTAAAAATATTTCTCTTTATCCACATTAGCTTTTT
>NW_006427275.1:0-1149 GCF_000296735.1 Chrysochloris asiatica | reverse complement strand
AGGTCAACAGGAGTCTATAGAACATGGTCAAACTCAGTCCATATCTTCATTACTGACTTTCTCCCACTTCCACTCAAATGAAGATCAATGTGGCTGTCAGTGAGCTTACATGCCTGCTCATTTGTCACCTTTGAGTTTCAGTCTTGGAGGGGGGTTTTCTATCTTCTTTTGATGTCTTCTGCATCAAAAATGATCAACATATCATTCAATATATTGTCTGTTTCTGTTGTTTTGTTAAGTGCCATCTAATCAGTTCTGACTCATAGCGAACCTGTACAAGGTTTCCAAGGCTTCAAGTCTTTGTGGGAGCAGAAAGTCTCATCTTTTTTCTGTAGAACAGCTGCTGGGCTTAACTGCAGTCCAGTGTTTATCATACAGTGCTAACGCTCTCTTATTTTATCCATTGTTGTTGTTAAGCACCGTTGAGTTGGTTCCTTCTACTCATAGCAACCCTGTGTAGGGTTTCCAAGGAGCAGCCTTTTGAACAGCCAACCTTGTGGTTAGCAGTTCAATGCTTATCACACCAGGACTCTTAATTTTTTGTAAATACCTGGAGACTTTGAAAACCAAAAGGGAAAAACACACTCAGCATTTCTCAAGTTAAAAGAACTGAAGAAAAGATTCAAGCTTTGACTTGCAATATTGAAGGATTCAAAGACTCCAGATCTTTTCACATTATATTACTTTATCTTCTCAAGCTAATTACCTGCATATAACTAACTATTTCTGATTTTAAGCCATCGGTATGACCTCTGGGAAGTCTCTCCCAAACATTCCCTTTCGTACACATTAAATCAAAGGCTTCTCCTTTGCTCTCTGAGCATCCTATAATCACTCCAGTCACAGCACTTAGTGCATCCTGTTGTAACTACCAACATTCTCATCCATCTATCCAGCTAGACCAGGAATGGGGAACGTCCAGCCCACAGGCCATATGTTGTTGTTGTTGTTAGGTGTCATCGAGTCAGTACCGACTCATAGCGACTTTATGCACAGCAGAACAAAACACCGCCTGATCGTGGGCCAACCTCAATACTATTGCCACACTTGAGCCCATTGATGCTGCCACTTTGCCAATCCATCTCGCTGAGGGTCTTCCCCTTTTCTCTGACCCTCCACCTTACCAAACATGATATCCTTCTCCAGTGA
>NW_006427274.1:0-1149 GCF_000296735.1 Chrysochloris asiatica | reverse complement strand
TCAGCAGATTGTAGCAATTTACACTTGCTTCCTTTATCAAATTTCTTTTGCTTCCTCTAGTTGAATTCTGATCATCAAGCCATCCAAACTAGGTCAAATGGGTATTATCTGCAAGTTCGGGTGTTCTTGTATGCCTCCCCCCACTTTAAATCAGCTGGACACTTCACTCTCATCTCTAGCCTCCAGTGGCTAGGTCAGTGTCCATGGGGTCAGGGGTTCCCAAGTCTTCCCAAGCTTCAGATCAACTAGTCCTTCCCCTTCTCTCTCTCATCTCAAGGTCAACAGGAGTCTATGGACCATGGTCAAGTTCAGCTTGGGTCTTCATTGCTGCCTTTCCCCCACTTCCACTAATAACTAGATCAGCACGGGTGACCAGTGAGCTTACAAGGCTGCTTGCTCGTGTGTTCCCTTTGAGTTTCAGTCTTGGAAGGAGGTTTGCCCTGAAGGGACTTGATGGCTTGCCTTGAAGGCTCCCAGGCAAACAATTTGCTTGTTCTTGTAATAGCAAAACCGTCTGCTTCCCTCCCCCCAACCCCTTGCTGGTTTTTATTTCAAGAAGTGTCTTCTGTTCCTCTAGCCACTTCCGGTTGGTCTGCATGTCCTTTCAAGTGGGAATGTCCCACCTCAGAAGGTTCTGTATAAACCCCCACAAACTTTTTGAACTTCCCTTATAGGTGGGTATGTGTAACTTAATATTCTAGGGAAAGAAAATACTGTTGACATTTTAGGTTGTCATGTTCCACAAAGTGATAAAACTCAAGTAAACACTGAAAGATTGGAGTTGTCAGACGTACCTGGAGTCCAGTTCTGGTACTGTTACTTTCTGATTCCTGGGTCTTCTTTGGTACACTAGTAAGATTAATAGAGCTACATTGCACAGTTGTTATGAGAAAAAGATAATGAATGCAAAACATTAACATTTGCACAAGGTAAGTGGATAGTAAACTTTAAGTTAGGAAGGGACCCTGTCCTTTTGTGCACCCAGCTGCTCAAGCTACAAAGCTGAGAGTCACTCCCAAGTCCTTGGGCCTTTCACTTCAAAATCCAATCTAATATCAAGTGTTGTTTAAACCTCCTCCAAATATTTTCTCAGTCTTCTTTCACCCTCATCTCTATTGCTATCATTCTGATCCAAATGTTGTTGTTGTT
>NW_006427273.1:0-1037 GCF_000296735.1 Chrysochloris asiatica | reverse complement strand
ATAGCCACAGAGGACTAGAGTGGAGAGTGAAGTGTCCAGGTGATATGAAGAGAGGGCACATACATAAGCACATTCACACTTGCAGATAATACCCACTTGACCTGGCTTCAATGACTAGAGGATCAGAGTTCAACTAGAAGAAGAAAGAAGAGGAAAAAAATAGTAATCTGATACAATTGATGAATTTGTTCTACACTTATGGATGCAGTAGCTCAAAAAAGGGAACAAATCTTCACAGTAAGGATAATTATCACCCCCTCCATACATGGAGTGAACAGGATGGGCAACTTGGACATTGGCTACTCAGAATGGGGGGACTACAGAGTAAAGAAGTGACTGGCTTACAACCGTTCAAGAGGGAAACTAGATTGGGGCATGGAACAAAGTAGAATCACCACTGAGTAGTATCCAATCTGTTTAAGAGGGGCTGATGAAAAGAGATGTGGATAGGTCACTTGTGATACAATAGTGAATAATTGTTATCAGGACTGATTGTAAGAATTGGAAATGTAAAGGTAGATATTTTGTGGCAAAAAGAGGGGAGTGATTAACTTTGCAGAGGTCCCTGGGACCATCAAGGAATAAGATGGGAGATCAGAACCCTACCCAGAGAAGCAGTGATATCAAAGATGAGGCAAAGATGATGACATGGAGAAATGGATAAGATGGGGACTTTGAACCCAGAGAGGGAGAGGGGCTGTGTGCTGACGACAGGGGTGCAGGCTTGCGTGGTAGACTCTTTGGTTGGTTTATAATGCATGGAGGGGATTGTAACCATGGCAAGTAAATGATATACAATAGGATGAATGTGAAGCTAATGATCTCCCATGTAAACTATCACATAATTCACATTAAAGCATTAAAAACAAACAAACAAAAAAAAGATGTTTGGTAGTCTGTGTATGCTCTAAATTAACACCCTCACATTTCTCCCTATTTTTTCATTGATGGCCTTCATAAATTTGGGATTCACAGTTAGGTCTTTAATCTATGTTGAGTTGGTTTTTGTGTAAAGCATGAGGTAAAAGTCTTGTGTC
>NW_006427272.1:0-1116 GCF_000296735.1 Chrysochloris asiatica | reverse complement strand
GACACACAGCAACCTTATGCACAATATATTGTATCACTGCCCTGTCTTGTGCTATCTTCACAGTTGTTGTTATTTGTGAACCCATAGTTGCTCCCAGTGTGTCAGTACATCTCACTAGGGGTCTTCCTCTGTTTTGCTGGTCCTTCAGTTTACCAAGCATGATGTTCATCTCCAGGGACTAACCCCTCTTGACCATACGTCCAATGTGGCGTCTATCCATCCTTACTTCTAAGAGGCATTCTGGCTCTACCTCTTCAAGACAGATTTGTTTGTTCTGGTATCCAAGGCACTTTTTTTTTTTTTTTAAGGTTTTTATTGTAGATTGAGTGAAAGTTTACAGGGCAGATCATCAGTTTTACATTCAACAAATCATATACCTTGTTTCATTACAATGATTATAATCACCTCCATATACCATCAGTTAACAGTATTTCTCTCTATACACTTTAGCTCTTCTTTTTTTTTAAACACTCAGGCATATATAATAATTTACACCACCAAAGGGCACATTCTGCAAGGCTGCCTCCTGGCTGCCTTCTCTTAGTCCCTCTCTTCCCATGAATCTAGAGTCCTCAGCTGCTCCCTCTCTCCATGTGCCCATCTCTGCCTCCATCTCTGATGTCGCTGCTTCTCTGGATAAGGTCTCGCATTCTGCTTGTGCTCTTATCACTTGATGGTCCTAGGGTCCTCTGTTTCTGGGCTGTACGATTAGCTACTCCTTCAATTTTGTTACAAAACTTCTACCTTTACAATTGTGACCATTGCAATTAGTCATGATAACAATTACTCACTATTGAATCATGAGAATCTTATCCCCATCTCTTTTAACCAGAGCCCTCTAGAAAAGATGAAAACTATTCAGTGGGGAGTCTTTCTCCGCCCACCCCACCCTCCGCATACTCTTAAACTAAACTCCCTCTTGAAATGGTGTAAGCCAGTCTCTTCATGCTTTTATCACCCCCTCATTTTAGATTGCCAATGTCTAAGTTGCCAATCCCTATCTACCCTGTGTACAGAGGGGATAGCATTGATACTTGATGTGAAGACTCCTCCCCTCTCTGTTGGTATTTAAAGTTACTACCTCCATGAGTATAGGTCAAGTTCATCAAATTGTAG
>NW_006427271.1:0-1091 GCF_000296735.1 Chrysochloris asiatica | reverse complement strand
AGATAGGCTTCCCTTTTTGCATGTAATTCTTAACAGCTCTTATTGGCTATTGTCTCAATGGTGTAATATTATGGAATATGCTTTTAGCTTGGCTTTATTGCCACGATTACTGTCTCTTCCTGGATAACATAGGGAGAAAAATGTCCCACCTCCAGGAAAAATAAGTGATTAAAAGGCCCAAAAGTAGAAGCAATATAAAAGCAGATTCAAAAACCACCACTTTGAAACAACAATAAAACTGTGTCTGACTGGCCAGTCACCTTACTACACAGGCAGTGTGTGTGCATGGTAGAAGCCTCCAGCAGTGGGTGGGAGTGTCTGCTCATTCAGGCCCCTCCTCTATTCTCCACCGAAGAGGTGCATAGATAGATATTGAGAAATTAATGGGAGAAAGAGTGTCTACTATTTTTGTTTATGAAGATCAGTTAGGTATATGCGGGTGCACAGCATAATTCTCAAGATAGTTGTGTCCTTTTATGTTGGGGTTTTACCGATTGTTCATATTGTTTGTCTGTCAGGCTTGACAGGCTTGATTTTTTCTTGCTGGATATTCCAGACTATAGGGTCCTGCACAAGTTAATAGTAGGGCTGTGACCCAGAGGCTGATGTCATAAGCAGCTGCTAAAGAATTTGCACTTGGGTACGATAGAGCTTTTTCTCTCATACTGTTGGAAAAACTGTAGGCTCAATGCTGGACATTTTTTTTGTGGTGTGAGGGGCACACACCCCCACCTGAAGACATCCAGGCTGGGGAGAGAAAGTGCAACAGGGAAGAGGAGGAAAAATGTGTAGAATCCCCCACACCCTGCACCTCATTTTGTAAATGTCACTGCACTGCTTTTAGCACTGGTCCCCTGTACCATTCTGTCTGTAGCCCCACCCTCTGAACTCTGCCCAGGCAGGGTGGCCACTGAGGGAGTCTTGTGTCTCAAGTGATTCTTAAATCGCAGAATTTTCCTTTATACTGAGATTTTCCCACTGGCATGTGAGGGAAACTCACACCCTGCACATTATGCCAGATCCAGAGCACTGGTGCTATTCCATGAAAGCAGCTTCTCTGGGTTTTTCAGTCCCTCTTCCATGGATCCTGT
>NW_006427270.1:0-1066 GCF_000296735.1 Chrysochloris asiatica | reverse complement strand
AGTCCTCCGTGGCCACACCACTGACTCTGGGCCCAAGAGTCCCCAGGTCTCCTCACACTGCTTGCCAATCAGATCCCCAACTGGGTCCACAGAAGTTCACTGAACATTGTGGGGCTTAGCATGCCGCTTCATCCTGCTTTTACCCCACTTCCCCCCATCGGTGATGGCTGTGGTCACCAATCAGAGCGTGCATTTCCATTGAGTCTTAGTCTGGAAGGGGGTTTGCGTTGAGAAGACCTGGCCACTTGCCTTGATGTTTCCTAGGGAAGCAATTTTTTTGTTCTTGTAGTAACAGTCCATCTGCCTCCATTTTTCCTGCAGGTCTTTCTTTCAAGAGATATCTTTTATTCTCCTAGCCGCTCCAGGCTGGTATGCTCATCCTTTCAAATGGAAATTTCTCATCTCTGGAGATCTGGATGTGGTTCCGGTTTATACCTATAGTTTTATGTATTGCAAAGGCTCCGCAAGAAACCTCGTTTACTGGGTACTCTGTAGCTCCATTTTAGGTATTCCAATCAGTCATAGGCAGAAGACGGACTTACAAGCCTTCTGGTGTGATATTTCTGACTATTCCTTTATCTCCCTCTCCAGTGTCTACACTATATTATAATGCTTGGGAAACCAAGATTAAAAAAACAAACAAACAAAACAAAACAAAACAAAACAAAAAACAGTCAAGCATCTTAACATAATTTCCCCCCATTCCAACCATGATTGAATCCCTGTATCTCAGAGTCCTGCAGTTCCAAGGCTGTGCATGTATCGTCCTTTATCTCTGTCCCATTTAGCCCTTTCACACATGCCCAATTGTTCTCCTATCTGCCCCTTTCCTCCACTTCCCTCTCCCTCCCTGTATATTACTCCCCTCCCCAGCACCTAAGCTCTCATGTGTCCAATCCCCACCCTGCGCTCCACCCTCCCCATTCCCCTCACCCATCACCAACTTCCCAACAACCAACAAAGACTTCCCCCTACCCCTTTTTACTATAATTTCGTTTTCTTAGTCTTTTACAGTAGTGGTCCTATCAGTATTTCTCTTTTTGTGACTGACTAATTTCACTCAGCA
>NW_006427269.1:0-1110 GCF_000296735.1 Chrysochloris asiatica | reverse complement strand
TGGTTCTTTTGGCAGTCCATGGCACTTTCAGTATTCTCCTCCAACACCACAACTCAAAGGCATCAATTCTTCTAAGATCTTCCTTATTCACTGTCCAGGTGACTAATTACTCTGTGTTAAACTGATGAATGATCTAGGGAAGTTAAGAAAGTTAATTTAAATGGATTCATTTAAATATAAATTCACATCTAAATATCTTTATACACAGACTCTAACTTTGGCACAGTAAGATAAGCATTGGAGTAAAAAGTTGTTCTGAATTGCAAGGCTTGCTGTTGAATCACACCAGTCAATCCTCAGAAACCCTATATAGGCTTGCTAATAGTTGAAATTGATTCAATGACACTTAACAACAACATATAGATACACAGAACTGACTTGCTGTGGTTGTTTTGTGCTGCTATGATGTTAAGAATTATGACTCTGTTGTTTTACATTCCATCAGGGTCACCCATGGTAGACAAGTTTCAGTGGAGCATTATACTAATGCAAAGTAGGAAGAAAGACCTGCTTTTGGAAATTACCCAATGAAAACATAGAAAGACACAGGGATGTAAGAAAGAGCTAAAGGATAAAGATTTAGATAGTGTTATATATACTACCATGTTCTGCAGGTGGATGCATGGGAAGAGATGCAAGTTGAATTAATTTGGGAGGAAGATTAGGAGTATACCCACAAATATATAAGAGTCTGAAAGAGGATATTTGTACATGGGTATTTACACGAGGGCTTCTATCATGGAGGGCGGAGGTTAAACGATGTGTGAGAACGCCGCAGACCTAGTGGAGATGTTAAATGAAACCCAGAACACGGAGTGGCGGGGTGAGAGGTGTCTGGAGGCCAGGTCGATAGAGAGACGCTGCCTAGCGGGAAGAGACTGCAGGGGCCAGCCAGGCTGTCATACTTACCCCGAAAGCAAGATCGCCGTCCTAGCCTAACCATTGGATCCTGGCTTTGAGGTGGGGTTGACCAACTTAGAGACCCACAAGTTTAGCCCAAAGCGTCTCACTACAACCCAGTCACCTGTGCTGCGCTTCTGCCTTTTGATTGACATCTGAGGATGGAAATCCTGCCTTTGAGCCGGATTTAAGGGCCCTAGCAAAAGGAGA
>NW_006427268.1:0-1149 GCF_000296735.1 Chrysochloris asiatica | reverse complement strand
TAACACTAGGATAAGCACTGGACTTCTAACCGATAGGTCCATGGTTCAAATCCACCAGCTGCTCCTCAGAAGTCCTGTATAGGGTCCCTATGAGTAGGATCATGATGAAGCAAATGGAGTAAAGTTTCTGGAACCTTTGTTTGCTCATGGGTCACAACTCAAAATGAGGAGAGAGAGTGGAAGTATCCATTAATAATCTAATTCAGATGAGGACATGGAATGAGGGATATTATTGTTGATGTCAGATAGATCTTGGCTGAAAGAAGAGAATTCCCAAAAGATGTTTGCCTGTGCTTTATTGACTATGCAAAGACTTTCAGCTGTGTGGATCATGGTAAACTATGGATAAAATTGAAGAGAATGAGTATTATTTGAAGAACAATTCATTGTGCTAATGAGGAACCTATACATAGACCAAGAGGCAGTCATTTGAATTGAAAAATGGTTTAAAATCAGGAAAGGTGTTTGCCAGGGTTGTGTGCTTTCACCACATTTATTCAATCTGTATGCTGAGCAAATAATCTGAGAAGCTGGATTATGTGAAGAAGAACATGGCATCAGGATTAGTGGAAGATTCATTAGAAATTTGTGATATGCAGATGATACAACCTTGCTTGCTGAAAGTGAAGAGGACTGACTACAGTATGGATTGTACCTCAATGTAAAGAAAACAAAAATCCTCAAATAGATAAATAACATGATAAAAGGACTAAAGATTGTCATTGTCAAAAGACTTCATTATACTTGGATCCACATCAACTCTCATGGAAGCAACAACCAAGAAATCTAATGATGTGTTGCATTAGGTAAATCTGCTGCACAAGACTTCTTTAAAGTGTTCAAGGGCAAAGATGTCAGTTTGAGGACTAAAGTGTGCCTGACCCAAACCATGGTATTTTCAATAACCTCATATACTTGTGAAAATTGGACAGTGAATAAGGAAGATTATAGAAGAATTGATGCATTTGAGTTATGTGTTGGAGGAGAATATTAAAAGTACCATGAACTACCAGAGAAGAAACAAATCTGTATTGGAAGAAGTACAGCCAGAATGCGCCTTAGAAGACAGGATGACCAGACTTGATCTCTCCTACTTTTTGGTAGCATAGTGGTTACTAGTCAGGCTGCTAACATCAAGGTCAGCAGTTC
>NW_006427267.1:0-1149 GCF_000296735.1 Chrysochloris asiatica | reverse complement strand
AATTTGAAAACATCAAAATACTACAAAGAATCTTTTCAGATCACAATTCTGTAAAATTAGAAATTAACAATTGGATGATGGAGGGGGGAATCAAATACATGAAAATTGAACAACACCCTACTTTTAAGCAACTGGATAATAGATCAAATAAAAAGTAAGAGAAAAAAAATTAGGAAAGGTGTTCACAATACTAATTCAATCTGTATGCTGAGCAAATAATCTGAGCAGGTGGACTATATGAAGAAGAATGTTGCATCAGGATTGAAAGAAGGCTCATTAACAACTGTGCTGGATAGCAAGGTCAGTTTGAAATTTTCTGTCCCTCCTGATAACATATCTGAAGAACTTCCTCATTCATTGTCCAGCTTTCCCATGCTTATGAGGCAATTGAAAATACCATGTCTTGGGACAGGGGTGCCTTACTCCTCAAAGTGATATCCTGGCTTCTAAGGAATATTCTTTCTACACTTCTGCCAATACACATCTGTTTGTTCTTCTGGCAATCCATGGTACTTTTAATATTTTTCTCCTACACCAAAATTAAAATCTATTTCCAGTTTTCCTAGATTCATACTTCATACATCCCATATTCTGATTATTAATGGGTGTTTGTAGATGTTTCTCCTCCTTTTGAGTTGTGCATCATCAGTAAATGAAGGTCCCAAAAGCTTTGTTTCATTCACATAATTATGGTTAACTCTACTTTGAGGAGAGTTACATGCAGTCCTCCCAGTCATGTAAAGGGTGCCTTCCAACCTGAGGGGCTTATTTTCTGACACTATCTCTGACAATGTTCCACTACTATTCATCAGGTTTTCATCTTTTGTCATTACGTATGACAATATTCTGCTGCCATTCATTAGGCTTTCGGTGGCTAACAATTCAGAAGTAGTTCACCTGTTCTTCTTCCTAGTCTGTCTTAGTCTGGAAGCTCCACTGAAACCTGTCCATCATAGGCAATACTGCATGACAGCAACATTCAAGTCACCACAGTACAACAAACTGACAGATGAGTGGTGGAACTTGTAACTTGTTATTGCTAGGTGCCATCAAGTCGGTGCTGATGCATAACAACCCTATATACAACAGAACAAAACACTGCCTGATCCTGGACCAACCACACAATTGCTGTCACACTTGAACCCACTG
>NW_006427266.1:0-1087 GCF_000296735.1 Chrysochloris asiatica | reverse complement strand
ATCAAATTTTTCTGCATTTATTATGATGTTGATTATTGGTCCAGTTGTAAGGGTTTTTGTTTTATGTTGAGCTGTAATCCATACCAAAGACTGCAATCTTTGATTTTCATCAACAAGTGCTTTACTTCACCTCAGCAAGTAAGGTTTCACAGGCAAGGTTGTCTCATCTGCATGTTGCTGGTTGCTAATGAGTCTTGGTTCAATCCTCATGCCATGTTCTTCTTCATACATTTACCTTCCTGAATTATATGCTTAGCATACAGATTGAATAGCATGGTGAAAAATGACAATCCTGATGAACACCTCTCCCTATTTTAAATCATGCAGTATCCCTTTGTTCTGTTCAAATGATTGTCTCTTGATCTATGTGTAGATTCCACATGAATACAACTAAGTTTTCAGAAATTCCCATCCCTCACAATAGTATCCACAATCTGTTATGATCTACACAGCCAAAACTCTTTACACAGTCAACAAAGCAAAAGTAAACATCTTTCTGGTATTCTAATCTTTCAGTCAAAATCAATCTGATGTCAATAATGATATTCCTCATTACACCTCCTCTTCTGAATCCAGCTTGAATTTCTGGCTGCTCCCTGTTGGTAAACTGCTGAAACTGTTTTTGAATCATCTTTAGCAAAATTTTGCTTCCATGTGATATTAACAGTATTTTTCAATCATGCTGACATGCTGCTAGATCACCTTTGTTTGGAATGGGCACATGTAGGTGTCATCCAAGTTTCTTGGTGAGTGTGTGCTTCCAGCTTCTCATTTGTTTGTTAAAACATTTCAATTGGACACCAGAGATGTAAGCAGAAATGAAGACCTGGAGAGAGAGAGAGCAGCTGAAGACTCTAGACTTACAGAGAGAGAAAGACTGAGCGTTGGTGGCCAGGAGGCAGGCTTATAGAATGTGCCTTTTGGTTATTTTAAATGATTATATATTCCTGAGTGTTTTCGTGTACATCCCCCCAAAACACACACACACAAACAAACCAAAAAACCCAGAGGGAATAGAAGCAAACACTGTTGAATGATGATGCATGGAGTAGATTGCAATCATTGCAATGAAACGATGAGTGTAAAA
>NW_006427265.1:0-1052 GCF_000296735.1 Chrysochloris asiatica | reverse complement strand
CTTGGTCCCCCACAAAATGGCGGCTCCTGGAGCAGCTGAGTGTCCCAAACCGGGAAGCAATGGATTTCTTGATTATGCCACAAACTCCCCAGTTGTAAGTCTTCCAACCTTCTAAATATTCCTTTATATGTAGTTCAGAGTACTGGGACCATCCCCTGAGTCTTCTTGGTCCTGTATTCTGTGTTGTTTCAGGTAGAGCTTGTCACTGCACTTCCACCCAATCCGCCATCTTGTTTTTGCACCCAGGTTCCCCTCTTGAAAGCTTGTAAGCCAATCATTTCTTGCCTCTGTAGCCCCCACATTCTGGGTAGCCAATGTCCAAGTTGCCCATCCCAATCCTCTCCATGTGTGGAGGGGATGGGAATGATCCTTGCTGTGAAGATTTGTTCCCTCTTTTGAGCTATTGCTTTCATAGGTGCATGTCAAGTTCATCAAATTGTATCAGATTACTCTTTTTTTCCTCTTCTATCTTCTTCTGGTTGAGCTCTGATCACCAGTCATTGAAGCCAGGTCAAGTGGGTATTATCTGCAAGTGTGGGTGTACTTATGCATGTGCCCTCTCTTCTTATCAGCTGGATACTTCGCTTGCCACTCTAGTCCCTTGTGGCTATGTTGCTGACTCTGGGTCCAAGAATTCCCTGAACTTGCCACACTGTTGGTCAACCTGGTCTCCATCCGGGTTCACAGGAGTCTGTTGGCATTGTAGGGCTCAGCTCACAGCTTCATTGCTGCTTTTCCCTCACTTTCCTTTATCGGTGATGAATGAATGTGGTCACCAGTCAGGGCGTGTATTCCCCTTGAGTCTTAGTCTTAGAAGGGGCTCTGCCCTGAGGATAACCCGACCACTTGCCTTGATGTCTCCTGGGCGAGCCACTTGTTTGTTCTTGTAGTAATCAATCAGTCTGCCTATATTGTTTTCAATTTTTCCTGTCAGCCTTTCTTTCTGCTGCTCCAGGCTGGTCTGCTTGTTCTTTCAAGTGGAAATTTCCCTCAGGAGATTCCGGATGCTGTTCAAGATCCCACCTATGGTCTTGTGTAATGCAGAGGCTTCG
>NW_006427264.1:0-1135 GCF_000296735.1 Chrysochloris asiatica | reverse complement strand
ATACTGCAGGCTGTGGTCTATAATCTTCACCAGTAAATATTTAAGTCCTCTTTGCATTCAGCAAGCAACGTTGTTATATCTGTATATTTCAAATTGTTAATGAATCTTCCTGTTGAAGCTGGGTTCTTCATATAATTATTTGTTTAACATACAGATTGAATAAGTATGGTGAAAGAACACAAACCTGGCACACACCCTTCCTAACATTAAGCCACTCAGTATCCTCTTGTTCTCCTTGAATAACTGCCTTTTAGTCTATGTATAGGTTCTTTATAAGCACAATTAAGTATTGTGGAATACCCATTCCTTGAGATGTTGTCCATAGCTTGTAATGATCCATATAGTTGAAAGACTACACATACTCTTTTTTTTTTTTTTCTTTCTGAGATTATCTGCTTTCAGGTAAGATCCCTCTGATATCAGCAATGATATACCAAGTTCCACGTCTTTGTCTGAATCCACGTGTACCTCTGGTAATTCTCAACCAAGGTACTGTTGCAGCAATTTAAAATGACATGTAGCAAAATTTTACTTGCCTGTTGTATTAATGATATTGTCCGGTTAGATCCACATTTCATTGCTTTACCTCTCTTTGGAATGGGCACAGATATGAATCTCTTCTAATCAATTGGCCAGATAGTTGTCTTCCCAAATTTTTGACATGAATGAGTGAGTGACTCTAGTACTTCATCAAATTCTGAAAGATTTCAATTTGTATTCCACTGATTCCTTTTGACTAGTTCTTTGTCAGCCAATGCTTTCATTGCAGTTTAGACTCATTCCTTAAGTACCATTGACTTATGATCATATGCTACCTCTTGCAATGTTTGAACATCAACCATTATTTTTGGTATAGTGGCTCTGTGTACATTTTCCATCTTTTTTGATGTTTTATGAATCAATATTTTGTCTTTAGGATCTTTCAGTATTGCAAGTAGTGGCTTGGATTTTTTTTTCCAGTTTTTTCTGCTTGAGATATGTAGAACTTGTTCTTCCCTTTCTGTTTTCTAACTTCATGTCTTTGCACATTTCGTAATAATACTTGAGTTTATCTTCTGGAGCTACCCTTTGAAATTTTCTGTTCAGCTCTTTTACCTCCTCATTTCTTTCTTTTGTGTTAGAATCTCAACACTGG
>NW_006427263.1:0-1102 GCF_000296735.1 Chrysochloris asiatica | reverse complement strand
GATTGACTATACAAATTTGAGGACCCTCAACTAATCCTTTCAAAATTGGCAACATCTGAAAAAGTACATCACTCTATTTAGCAAACGCACTTCTTTAAATACTATGATATCATAGTAATTTTGCTAACGGCACGGCTCTTTGGCATTAGTTCTGATTTTATCCAATTACTTATGAAGTAAAGACTACATACTTGTTTCAAACATGACTTATTAAGAATCTCCTAATCTAAAGCTTTGTAATAAATGGACTGCTACATAAACAACTAAGGTTCATCACCATTTTTCCTAGAGATGAAAACAGAATTTTCATCTGCTTCAAGCTAAAACAAGTCTGTTTTTCCACTTTCAGAGAGAAACAAAATTTAAATGATTGAAATCTATTATTCCGGCCAACTGAAGAGTCATAAAATAAATGAACCACAAAAAGGCTTAAAGTACAATGAAAATGAAAACCACAAAAGGAAATACAAAATATAATCCATACCCTCCTCCCTTTTCTTTTCTCCATCCATAAAAAATATCCTCCTTTACATGAAAGAACTAGATTGAACTTCAAACAGCACAATTTATAAAGAAGGGATATTAGGCATTTATTCACCCAACAACTATTTATTGAGAACCCACAATCTGCCAACAGCTACTTAAAGTATATAATGAAAATACAGCAGTAAACAAAATAAAGCTTTCTGTCCTTGCATAGTTTATGTTCTCATGGCAAAGACAGACAATACAGGAGGAAACAAGCAAAATATATAATCAAGCACAAACTAAACCCACTACTGTCAAGGTTATTCTGACTTATAACAACCCTATGTGGTGCTGTGTGTTTATGCGCTGGACAGCAAGGTTGGTTGGAACTGCAAGGTCAGCGGTTCAAGCTCACCAGTCGCACCTGGAAACCCTACAAAGGGTCGGTATGAGTTGCAACTGACTCGTCGGCACTTAACAATAGGACACACAGAGTATAAGTGTCAAATTGAGTTCCCAAGGCCATAAACCATTACAGAAGCAAACTGAATCATCTTTCTCCATGGTGTAGCTGGTGGGTTTATACCACTGACCTTTAGGTTAGCAGGAAAGCATTTAACCACTGTGCCACCAG
>NW_006427262.1:0-1149 GCF_000296735.1 Chrysochloris asiatica | reverse complement strand
TTCGAAACTACCAGCTGCTCCCCTAAAGATTTACAGCCTTGGAAACCCTGTACAGGGTCGCTATGGGTCGGAACTGACTTGATAGCACTTGCTGGCTAAGGAGCTCTGGAAGCATAGTGGTTACAAATTGTGCTGCATACCTTAAGGTCAGCAAAATGAAACTACCAGCCGCTCCGTGGAAGAAAGATGAGGCTTTCTGCTCCCCTAAAGATTTATAGCCACGGAAACCCTGTACAGGATTGCTATGGGTCAGAATCAACCCGACGGCACTTAAGAACAACAATAACAATGTGATGGCTGGAGTCCTGGTGTGGTGCTGTGGGTTAATGCATCAGACTGCAAAGCTGGTTGAACTGCAAGGTCAGCGGTTCAAGCTTACCAGCTGCTCTTCGAAAACCCTATACAGGGTCGCTATGGGTCGGAATCAACTCAACGGCACTTAAACAATAATCTGATGGCTAAACAGCTGCAGGTACACATTGACAGAGAACATCCAGAGGTTCAAGCTGGATTCAGAAGAGGCCGTGGAACGAGGGATATCATTGCTGATGTCTGATGGATCTTGGCTGAAAGCAGAGAATATCAGAAAGATATTTACATGTGCTTTATTGACTATGCAAGGTTTTAGATTGTGTGGATTATGACAAGCTATGGACAACATTGCGAAGTATGAGTATTATGAAACATTTAATTGTGCATATGAGGAATCTGTACCTGGACCGAGAGGCAGTTTTTCGAACAGAACTTGAGAACACTGAATGGTTTAAAATTAAGAAAGATGTGCGACAAAGTTGTATTCTTTCACCGTACTTATTCAACCTGTATGCTGAGCAAATAATCTGAGAAGTTGAGTTATATGAAGAAAAATGTGGCATCAGGATTGGAGGAAGGCTCATTAATAACCTGCGATATGCAGGTGATACAACCTTGCTTGCTGATAAAGTGAAGAGGACTTAAAACATTTACTGATGAAGATCAAAGAGCACAGCCTTCGGTATGGATTATATCTCAACGTAAAGAAAACAAAAATCCTCACCACTGTACCAATAAACAACATTGTTATCAACAGAGAAAAGATTGAAGTTGTCAAGGACTTCATTCTTCTTCGATCAACTATCAACACTCACGGAAGCAGCAGTCAAGAAATCA
>NW_006427261.1:0-1118 GCF_000296735.1 Chrysochloris asiatica | reverse complement strand
AAGAGGCAGGCTTGCAGAATGTGCCTTTTGGTTGTTTAAATAATTATATATTCCTGAGTTTTTTCATGTACATTTAAAAAAAAAAAAAAAAGAGGAAATAGAAGCAAATGCTGTTGAATGGTGATGCATGGAGGAGATTGTAGTTATTACAATGATATAAAATATGATATGATGAGTGCAAAACTGATGTTCTGCTATGTAAATAAACTATCACTCAATGCACAATAAAAGCTTTAATAAATAAATAAATTAAAAGAAATTTTAAAAAAAGAATTTCAACAACTGATTCAGCAGAACATCAACAAAAAGCTTCCAAAAATTCAAGCCAGAATCAGAAAAGAATATGGTCGTTGTTGTTAAGTGTAATCCAGTCAGTTCTGACTCATAGTGACCCTATGCACAATAGATCTAAATACTTCCTGATACTGTGCCACCCTCACAATTGTTACATTTGAGCCCATTTTTACCACTGCATCAATCCATCTTGTGGGGACTTCCTCTTTTTATAATGACCTTCCATTTGACCAAGCAAATTGCCTTCTTCAGGGACTGCTTCCTCCTGATACATGTCCAAAGAATGAAGACAAAGTCTTGCTATTCTGCCTTCTAAGGAGCATTTTGGCTATACTTTCTCCAGGACAAATTTGTTTGTTCTTCTGGCAGTCCATGGTATTTTAATCTTCTTCTATAACATCATGATTCAAATGCATCAATTCTTCTGTTTTCCTTATTCATTGTCCAACTTTCACATGTATACGAAGCTATTGAAAATATTATGACTAGAATCAGGTAAACTTTATCCTCAAAAATTATATCTTTGCTCTTGAACACTTTTTTTTTTAATAAGAAATCAATCATTGTATTTATTATTGAGATAGTGTTGACATAACAATTTTTTATTATAACAATGGTCATCAAAATTCTTTGCTCTTATAAGCAGTGAGAGGAGACCCTAGGATTCCTGGGTCAGTGATGTGGCCAGGGAGGACTCTAGTGGGGAATGGAGCTGCCGGCTGATGGGAAGAGAGGGCATGTGCATAAGAACACCCACACTTACAGATGATACCCACGTGACCGGGACCGGATGACTGGATGATCAGAGCTCAACCAGGAGAAGA
>NW_006427260.1:0-1100 GCF_000296735.1 Chrysochloris asiatica | reverse complement strand
AACTGCCAGTGGCCTCATTTGCCTCGAACCTCTGATTAGTCTTACATGGTCTGCAACAGAAAGTCAAAAAGACTCAGTCAAAAAGGTACTAAACCTCATTGGAGGATTCAGTAAAGCGGCAGGGTATAAGATCAACATACAAAAATTACTTGGATTCCTTTATAGTAACAATGACAGTGTGGAAAAGGATATTAGGAAAGCAAGATCATTTACAATAGCTGCCCAAAGGATGAAATATCTAGGAATAAATGTAACCAAAGAAACAAAGTACCTATACAAAGAAAACTACTAAACTTTACTATAAGAAACCAGAAGAGACTTATAAAAGTGGGAGAATATACCACGCTCCTGGATAGGAAGACTTAACATTGTGAAAATGTCAATACTGCCCAAAGCAATCTACACATATAATGCAATCCCAATCCAGATTCCAATGACATTCTTCAAAGAGATGGAAAAAACAATTAGAAACTTTATATGGAAAAGAAAGAGACCCAGGATAAGCCAAGAACTGCTTAAGAAGAAGAACAAGGTGGGAATCCTCTCACTCCCTGATTTCAAAATTTATTACATGGCTAAAGTAGTCAAAACAGTCTGGTACTGTTATTATGAAAGATACATTGATCAGTGGAACAGGATTGAGAATCCAGAAATTAACCCATCTACATACAGCCAACTGATTTTGGACTAATTACCTAAGTACATTGCATGGGGAGGAGATAGTCTCCTCAACAGATGGTGCTAACAGAACTGGAAAGTGATATGCAAAAGTCTGAAACAAGATCTTTACCTCATGCCTTATACAAAAGCCAACTCAGTATGGATCAAAGACCTAAATGTGAATCCCAGAGTTACAAAGGCCATCAATGTAAAAACTAGGGACAAATGTGAGGGCTTTAATACAAGGAATACATAGACTATGAAACATTTTGAAAATTACACAAACAAAAGTAGACAAAATAGATCCATGGGCATACTAAAAATTAAAAACTTATGTGCATCAAAAGACATCATCAAAAGAGTAAAAAGAGAGCTCACAGAATGCTAAAAATCTTTTGCAACAACACATCAGACAAGGGACTGATTTCCAAAATATATAG
>NW_006427259.1:0-1149 GCF_000296735.1 Chrysochloris asiatica | reverse complement strand
GAAGACCCCCAACGAGATGGATTGGCCAAGTGGCAGCATCGATGGACTCAAGCGTGGCAACAGTAGTGAGGTTGGCCCAGGATCGGGCAGTGTTTCTTTCTGTTGTGCATAAGGTCACTATGGGTCAGTACCAACTAGATGGCACCTAATAACAACAACAACCACTACCATGATGGTTTCCAGAATGGCTTCCATGAGTGGGAGCGAAGAGAGTATTATTGACTGGGTAGGTACTTGTTAACTTGGATTAGAAGGAAGGCAGTTTTTTAAAAAAAGAACTTTAAGAACTGAAAATATTTTAAACAGTTAAGTGTAGAATTAAAAATTTATGAAAAAAATCTTTTTAGAGTTCAACTTCCTAAATATTGTTGTTACTGTTTTTGAGTGCCAAGGAATCAGTTCCTACTCATAGCAGCACTGTGCAAGGTTCTAAGGAGCAGTTGGTAGATTTCAACCACCAACCTTTGGTTAGCACTCCAGTGCTTATCTTACAGCAACCCCACAAAAAACTCTCTATATTTTGTCTTATTCTCACATTGTATTGGAATCTTCCCCTACCATGTGCTTAAAAAAATTTTAAACTGATGCTCTTGTTCAACATTATTAGCCAATAACCCAAAGCTGTAAACCCACTGCCTTCAAGTCAATTCTGACTCATAGTGACACTATGGAAAGAGGTTAATTGTTCCCTAAGGTTTCAAACAGCAGACAGCCTTCTCTTTCTCTGATGGAGTGACTGGTGGGTTTGGACTGCGGACCTTGTCACTAGCAACCCAACATATAACCTACTAAGGCTTCTTTCTAGTTAGAAAGGAAGTGCAAATAAACTATAATGGGATATCAATAGATGTCTATCAGAATGAATAAAATCAAATACAGTACAAATGCTGGTGAGGATATAGAGAAACTGGACCATATGCAAATTATGGTTGTGTGTTATTAAGCATGTTCCAACTCATAGCTACCCTGCGTAGGGTTTTTGAGGACATATTGTCCAGAGGAAACAATCGTTGGAGAAGGATGTCATGCTGGGTAAGGTGGAGGGTCAGAGAAAAAGAGGAAGACCTCTAACGAGATGGATTGGCCAGGTGGCATCATTAATGGACTCAAGTGTGGCAGCGGTAGTGAGGTTGGCCCAGGATTGGACAT
>NW_006427258.1:0-1080 GCF_000296735.1 Chrysochloris asiatica | reverse complement strand
AAATTGCTTTGGGCAGCATTGACATTTTCACAATGTTAAGTCTTCATATCCAGGAGCATGATCTATTCTTTCATTTTTGTAAATTACTTTTGGTTTCTTGTAGTAGTGTTTTATAGTTTTCTTAGTATAGGTCCTTTGTTTCTTTGTTTACATTTATTCCGAGATATTTCATCCTTTGGGTGGCTATCGTAAATAGTATTGCTTTCCTAATGTCCTTTTCAGCACTGTCATTGTTACTATAGAGGAATCCAACTGATTTTTGTATGTTGCTCTTATACCCTGCCACTTTTCTGAATCCTCCAATGAGGTCTAGTTACTTTTTTACTGAGTCTTTGGGGTTTTCTACATATAGCATCATATCATCTGCAAATAGAGAGAGTTTTACTTCCTCCTTGCTAATTTGGATGCCTTTAATTTCTCTATCTTGCTGTATAGCTCTGGCTAAGACTTCCAGCACAATATTGAATAGGAGTGGTGACAAAAGTCATCCTTGTCTGGTTCCACAGAACTGCCTTTACGATGTTTTGCAGTGCAAGGTTGGCTTTGCAAAATCCCTTAACTTCTGTTTATCCTGAAATGTTTTGATTACACCATCATATTTGATTGATAGCTTTGCTGGATAAAGGATTATTTGTTGGCAGGTTTTTTTGTTTTGTTTTGTTTTCTTTTCTTTTAGTGTTTTATATATGTCTCCCCATTGCCTTCTTGCCTGCATCGTTTCTGCTGAATGATCTGAGTTTAATCTGATTTGCTTGCCTTTTATAAGTTACACTTCTCTTTTCCCTAGCTGCTTTCAGGATTGTCTCCTTATCTTTGCTTTTGGAGAGCTTGGTTATGATATGTCTTGGTGATTTTCTTTTGGGGTCTGTCCTTCCTGAGATTCATTGAGCTTCTTGAATGTTTATCTTTTTGCTTTTCAGGATGTTAGGGAAATTTTCTTCCAGAAGCTTTTCAACTATCTCTTCTGTGGATTTATGTGATTTTTACTGTTCTAGAATGCTGATAATTCTTAAGTTATTTTTCTTCATGTTACCCAATATGAGTCTTAGACCTTCTTCAGAATTATTTATCCTTTTTTTT
>NW_006427257.1:0-1149 GCF_000296735.1 Chrysochloris asiatica | reverse complement strand
TTTTTTGGTATCTGTTCATTGTCTCCTTTTCCCGCTCCCCCCACTGCCCAGTTTGCACACCTCCATTCTGATGACTAGAGGGCATGCCTGAGTGAATGGACAACCCCCCACCCCACTCCCACCACTAGTGGGTTCTCCTGCCACGCATGCACACAGATACTCTCAGCATTTGCAGAAACAGGCAGCTCAGCAGCCAGCCCTGAACTGTTTATTAATAGGGAAAAGGCCAGAACTAGGGATGTGGAGGGGGAGAGAGAGTTTAAAAACAAAACAAGCTGAAAATTAAATCCTGAGCTGCAACATAACAACCAACAGTGGCATCTTAAAATTTATCAGACGGCCTGGAAGGCAAGAAGCTAAAAGAGGATATTAAAATCATACTCATATTACGCTACAGATTTTTTTTTTCTTTTTCTTCTCTCCCTCCTCTCCCTTTTCTGCAATTATAGACTACAGTATAAAATCTAGTTTGTTGTTATTGTTTAGTGGTTTTATTTATTTTTTCTTTATCTTTTTTCTTATTGTTTTGCTGTTGCTGTTTTTTTATTCCCCATTTTGCCTTTGGGGAACTATTTCTCTCCTTATATTACCCAAGAAGAGACAGCAATTGCTACCATATAGTCAAGCTACAGTCACACCCTATAAAACTCCACAATCCAGGCAAGAACCAATACCAACTGCAATACACCATGGAGGTAGAAAACAACTGTGAAAGTTACTCTGAGTTGAGCAATAAGAAAAGTGAAAAGGGAAGCCCACATCTGGATCACCTCTAGAGGCAATCAGAAAGCATAAACACACACACACACACACACACACACACACACTAAAACAACAACACTCAATTAAGTATTAAGGCCACAAATAAACACTAAACATGTCCAAGAAGCAAAAGCAGATTACCATATCAGCACATGTCCAGAAGCAAGATAAAATGTCTGAGACAAATTACCTAGAGGTAGACCTGGACTACATTCTGGAAGGAGGGCAGGCCTTAGAAATGCCTGAGAAGGAATTCAGAAAAATGATTATAAAATGTTTCAAAACATTTTACAATGGAGTTGATAAAAGTAAGGAAGAAGTCAGTAAAGTGCTACAGGAACAATCAAATAAGATAGATACAGCATTGGAAACAATCCAAAACTTAAA
>NW_006427256.1:0-1106 GCF_000296735.1 Chrysochloris asiatica | reverse complement strand
CTAAACAGGGTCACTATGAGCTGTTTATGGAGTCCTGGTATGGCAGTGTGGGTTAATACGCTGGACTGCAAAGTCACTTTGAACTGCAAGGTCCGCGATTCAAGCTCACCAGCTGCTCCGAACAAACCCTAAACAGGGTCACTATGAGTCGGAACCGACTGGACAGCACTTAACAACATCAACAACAACAACACCCTGTTTATGAGGTCATGGTGTGGCACTGTAGGATAAGCACTGGACTGCAAGTGGAAGAAGTGGAAGGTCTACAGGTTCACACCCACAAGTTACTCATAGGAAACCCTATCTAGAGTCACTATGAGACTTGATGGCCCTTAACAACAACAACCCTGTCTGTGCTCACAATTTGAGAAGAGCTATTGCAGAGATCCTATTTGGCTCAGGGCAATTTGCTCTAGATTTTAACCCTTACCCTCGCCTTCAAATCTTCTTGTTCTAGTATCTCTGGTATCTATTCTACTAGTTGCACCAGAATTCTTCCAGTCTGTCTAGCTCCTTCAGTCCATTTCTCTTTTGGACAGTCAGCCTGGTAAGTTTGTTTAGTGCCTCTCTAAAATGCTGTCTTTGAATTACCTGATTGTCTGTCTGGGTTAGCCCAATAACTGAAGCACCACTGCTCCCAGCCAGGATGCTGAATCCCCACCTGTGTAAGAGAGGAACTCTACACCTCTTGATGCATGTTCAACAAACACTCACCAAACATAGGCACCATGATACTATGATAAATAAGACATGGATGCTGCCTACCTACAAAAGACTCACAGTCTAGTAAAGAAGAGAGACAAGTAGAGAGTTACTATTGTACCGCCAGGCCCAGCTCTGAGGATAAAATGATGCTCAGGACACACTATTTCAGGTGGCAAGATGACAAGTGGGGAAGGACATTCCAAGCAGGAACAATATATACATTTTTTTGTTATTGTTACGTGCCCCTGAGTCAGTTCTAACTCATAGAGACCCTGTATAGGGTTTCCAAGGAGTGGTTGGTGAGCTTGAACTGCCGACCTTGTAGTTCCAACAGACCTTGCAGTCCAGTACGTTAACCCACAGCGCCACAGCAAGACTCCAATATATACATAGGGCAAAAG
>NW_006427255.1:0-1095 GCF_000296735.1 Chrysochloris asiatica | reverse complement strand
TCTATCTTATTTGATTGCTCCTGTAGTGCTTTCCTGACTTCTTATTTTTCTCAACTCCACTGTAAAGTGTTTTGTAACATTTTATAATCATATTTCGGAATCCCTTCTCAGGCATTTCCAAGACATGCCCTCCTTCCAGAATGGAGTCCAGGTGTACCTCTAGGCCATTTGTCGCAGACATTTTATCTTGTTTCTGGACATGTGCTGATATGGTCATCTGTTTTTTGCTTTTTGGACATGTTTAGTATTTAGCTGTGGCCTTAATACTTAATTGAATGTGTGTTTTGGTATGTTTTATGCTTTCTGATTGTCTCCAGGTAGATGTGACCAGGAGATGGGCTTCCCTTTTCACTCTTCTTATTGCTTAACTCAAGAGTAACTTTTGCAGGTATTGTCTGCCTCCCTGGTATATGGCAGTTGGTATTGGTTCTTGCCTGGATTGTGGGGGGTTTAAAGTGTGTGATTGTATCTTAACTCTATGGCAACAATTGTTTTCTCTTCTTGGATAGTACAGGGAAAGAAAGAGCCCCCTAGAGGTAAAAGGGAAAAACAACAACAAAAAAAAAATCACACAACAGAACAGAACTAAAGAAAAAGTAACAGCAACAGCAAAAAAAGCAAGGAAAGAAAAAAAAAAAAACAACAACCAAGAAACAAAAACAAACAAAACAAAACAAAAAACCAGATTGGATACTGTAGTCTATAATTGTGGGGAAAAGAGAAGAGAGAAGAAAGAAAAAAGGGAAAAAAATCTGTATCCTAATATGAGTATGACTTTAACATCCTCTTTCAGCTTCTTGCCTTCAATGCTGTCTGATAAATTTCAAGATGCCACTGTTCTTTGTTATGCTATACCTCAGGATTTAATTTTTGGTCTGTTTTTTTTTTTTTTTTAAACTCTCTCCCCTCCTCAACCCACTCTGGCCTTTTCCCTATTAATAAACAGTTCAGAGCCGGCTGTGGCTGTTTTAAGCTGCCTGTTTGTAGTGTAGTGGTTACGAATCAGGCCGCCAAGCCCAAAGCGGGCAGCTCAAAACCACCTGCTGTTACACAGGAGAAAGACTAGGCCCCCTGCTCCAGCAGATTCCCAGACTC
>NW_006427254.1:0-1042 GCF_000296735.1 Chrysochloris asiatica | reverse complement strand
ATTTCAACCAGACTGACATTTTGTTGTATGACACTGGATATATATACAGTGGATTTCTAGTCCCTTTCTTTTGTTTCAGAGTGCAACCTCTGCCTATTTCAAGTTTATATCTTCTCTCTAGCCAAAGGAGTAGCTAACTAGTTATGGTACCTTCCAAAGCCTGTTCTCTCCAGGAGGTGCCTTCATTCCAGATTGAAAGGAAACTTCCTTGGAGCCCATTGGCCCAAGAATAAAGAAACAGTTGCTTAGCAACCAAATTACAGACCTCAGAAGAAGAAACTTGTGGGCCAGTCACCTAGTTCCCTCCTGTGTTCCAGTGAGGAAGAGCTGCTTAGGAGAAGATGAAGCCTTTGTCCCTGTTAATAGAGATACTGATTCTTGGGGTCACAATAGAAAGTAAGCTATTCTGTCCCTATGGTTTTCAGTTTTTCCTCTTTCCTCTAACAGAATTTATGGTAGATGTTGATTGAAAAATAAGAAATAACCTCACTATTTTCTCAATTGACACTGTTCTTAGCTGTTGCTGTTGTTGGTGGTTGCCATCAAGTTGATTTTGAATCATAGTGGCCTCGTGTGATAGAGTAGAACTGCCCCACTGGAATTTCTTAGCTCTAATCCATTTTGGAAGAAGTACAGCCAGAGTGCTCCTTGGAAGCCAAGATGGACAAACTTGGTCTCTCATACTTTGGACATATTGTCAGAAGGGACCAGTCACTGGAGAAGGATATCACGAGCTGCTCCTCAGAAACCTTGTACAGGGTTTGACTATGAATTGGAATTGACTCAATAGCACTAACAACAACAACAAGATGTGAGGTAAGGTGTGAGGCTGTGATGGTTAAGGTTATATGTTGATTTGACTGGTCCCTGATTCTTTGTGGTTTGCAATTATGTAATGATATAACTCGATGGTTACATAAGGATGTAAATGGGCAGCTACATAATTATATAGTCATCCTCTATCAGATCTTTGTGATCTGATATAGTCATCCCCCATTTTTACATAATACTAAATTTCATGTAACAGCCAGGTCTTCAGAAC
>NW_006427253.1:0-1150 GCF_000296735.1 Chrysochloris asiatica | reverse complement strand
TGAATCCCATAAATTTCTCTTTTATGACATTACATCTTCCATGAAATTTTTGAGAAAGAAGAAGAGTGGCAACTTAAAAAAAAAAAAAAAAAAAAAATATATATATATATATATATACATATATATTCCATGTTTGAAAATGCCTCTATTTTGTGCTCTTATTTATTTGTAGTAGATAGCGTAGTTGGAAAGAAAACTCTTGACTGTAAGATACTATCCTTCAGAAATTTTATGACCTGACTCTGCTATGAAAGTTGAAACCACTCTGGTTTCTAGTCTGTTTATGAGAATATTCTTTGTCTCTCTTCTCCCTTTTCTGTTGTCCTAGTATTTCACAATTTCAGAATAATGTGTCATAGTCTAAATCTCTTTCGAAGCATTGTATAACATAGCATGTGTTGGTCCATGTTGTCCTAGAACTTCATATTCCTTAGTGCTTTGATACCTTCCCTTTTTTGGTGAGGGCAGATGGGTAGTGAGTGGTAAGGCATTAGGGTTAGAACTATGGCTATGTCTAGGGAAGGCCTAGAACAACATTTAGTGTTACAGTTATGGTTAGGAGTAGGATTACGGTTGTATTAGGGATAGGATTAAGGCTTGGTCTACTTTAAGAATTACATTCAGGGTTATTTGTCTTTTTTTTCCCTTCGAAATCTACTTGTTCAGCTTCCTCTTCCAGTCAGCACTAAGTCCACCTGTCTGTCTTGTCTTCTGAAGGTCAGTATTCCAGGATAACCATCTACCTGTGTCTACTTCACTTGTTCTCCCACACTATTGCAGACGGTCTGCTCAGCACACCTGCCTCCTCCACCATCTTGCCACAACTTCAATTATTTATTTAATGATTTCCTACATTCCTATTTTCTGCAATCTCTGTAGTTTAAATGTGAGATTTTCTAGACTGGTTCTTAATCTATATATTTGACTGTCATCTAGCTATCTCACTATTTTTTCTTTCCTACTATCCACTTTTAGGAGCTCTGGTAGCGTAGTGGATACGAATCGGGCTGCGAACCTTAAGGTCAGCGGTTCGAAACTACCAGCCGCTCCGCAGAAGAAAGATGAGGCTTTCTACTCCCGTAAAGATTTACACCCTCAGAAACCCTGTACAGGGTCGCTATGGGTCGGAACCGACTCGACGGCACTTAAC
>NW_006427252.1:0-1150 GCF_000296735.1 Chrysochloris asiatica | reverse complement strand
TATTTGCAGCTGTTTTTGAATTATCTTCAGCAAAAATTTACTTGCATGCAATATTAATATTGTCTGATGATTTCCACATTCTGTTAGGTCACCTCTCTTTGAAATGGGCACAAATATGGATCAGTTGGCCAGGTAGCTGTCTTCCAAATTTCTCAGCATAGATAAGTGAGTGCCTCTGGTGCTGCCTCAGTTAGTTGAAATATTTCAATGTGTAGTCCATCAATTCCTGGTGCCTTGTTCTTTGCCAATGCCTTCAATGCACCTTGGATTTCTTCCTTCAGTATCACTGGATCTTGATCACATACTACCTCTTCAAATGATTGGACATCAACCATCTCCTTTGGGTACAGTGACTGTGTTTTCCCTCCATTTTCCTTTTTAAAAAAAGTTTTTATTGTGAATTGAGTGATAGTTTATATGGGAGAACATCAGCTTTACACTCATCCTATTGTATTTCTTTTCATTGCAATGATTACAATCCCCTCCATACACCATATGCATCATCATTCAATAGTATTTGCTTCTATTCCCTCTGTTTTTTGTTTTGGATGTACACGAAAACACTCAGGAATATGCAATCTTTCAAACACCCAAAGAGCATATCCTGCAAGCCTGCCCCCTGGCTGCCACACACAGCCCCTCTCCCTTCATGAATCTAGAGTCCCCAGCCACTCCATCTCTCAGGTCATCATCTCTGCCGCCATCTCTGGCATCACTGCTTCTCTGAATAGGGTTCCATACTCTGCTCCCACTTTTCTTCCTTGATGGCCCCAGGGTCTTCTGCTCCTGGACTGCAAGATCAACCACTCCCCTCTTTTTGCTACAAAACTTCTACCTTTACAGTTACAACAATTGCAATCAGTCATGACAAAAGTTACTCACTATTGAACCACACGAGTCTTATCCCCATCTCTTTTCACCAGCCTGGTCTAGACAGGATGAAAACCATTCAGTGGAGATTCTACCTTCTCCTGCACTCTCTGAAACTAAACTCCCACTTGAAAACTTGTAAGCTAGTCACTTTGTGCCTTTATAGGCCCCCTCCCCTCCCATTTTAAGTAGCCAATGTCTAAGTTGCCCATCCCTATCAACCCTGTGTACAGAGGGGATGGGAATGATTCTTGCTGTGAAGATTCTTTTCCTCTTGGTT
>NW_006427251.1:0-1093 GCF_000296735.1 Chrysochloris asiatica | reverse complement strand
CCGTTGATAAGAGTGTTGGTTATTGGTCCAGTGGTGACGATTTTTCTTTTCTTGACATTGAGATGTAATCCATATCGAAGGCTGTGCTGTTTGATCTTCATCAGTAAATGTTTTAAGTCCCCTTCACTTTCAGCAAGCACGGTTGTATCACCTGCATATCTCAGGTTGTTAATGAGTCTTCATCCAATCCTGATGTCACATTTTTCTTCATATTACCCGGGTTCTCGTATTATTTGCTCAGCATACATGTAGAACAAGTATGGTGAAAGAATACAACTTTGTCACACACCTTTTTTAATTTTAAAAGGGAAATTACCCACCCATGGTGTTTAGAGTTCCCAAGAAGTGGCTGGTGAATTTGAACCACTAACCTTGCAGTCCAGCACATTAACCCATAGCACCACATCAGTACTCCTATATATATCAAGATTGATATATATATATGGTCATGACGTGCCATGGAGCCTCATCTTTCTTCCATGGCATGGCTGGTAATTTTTAACTACTGATCTTGAGGTTAGCAGCCCGACTCATAACACACACACACACACACACACATATATATGGTGTTATTTTAGATGCTGTTGAGTCGGTTCCAAATCTAGCTACCTTGTATAATTTTTGGCGGAGTTGCTGATGAGCTTGACCTGCCAAGTTTGTGGTTCAAACTGACTTTGCAGCCCAGTGCATGAACCCACAGTGCCACACCACAAATATCTTTGTTGTTACTAGGTGCTGTCTAGGCAGTTTGTAGTCATAGCAAACCTCTATAGGATCTCAAAGGAGCCACTGGTAGGTTTGAAATTACTACCTGTGGTTAGAAGTCCAATGCTCACCTTACAGGGCCACACCAGACTTTTACTAAAATATTGCTACTACTTATTTACTATTAATGTTAATAAAGCAAAATTATTTCAAATACTAATATTTCTAAACACACATTCCCAAAATATATTTGGTTTGGTAGATATTTTTATATTTTCCATTGTGTTGATTAAAAGATTGAGATATTCAAATCTTAAGTAATTTTTTTTTCAAGATCAGCAAGTAGATAGAGGAATCAAAACAAAACAAAAAAAGGATCTTTAAGGAT
>NW_006427250.1:0-1150 GCF_000296735.1 Chrysochloris asiatica | reverse complement strand
GAAGTCGGGGAGTGAGAGGTTTCCAACCTTCTTCTTAAGCAGTGCTTTGCTTATCCGAGGTCTCTTTCCTTTCCATATAAAGTTTGTAATTGTTTTGTGCATCTTTTTGAAGAATGTCATTGGAATCTGGATTGGGATTGCATTATATGCGTCATTTGCTTTAGTATTGACATTTTCACAATGTTAAGTCTTCCTATCCAAGAGCATGGTACATTCTTCCATTTTTGTAGGTCTCTTTTTGTTTCTTATAGTGTTTTGCAGTTTTCTTTGTGTAGGTCTTTTGTTTCTCCTGTTACATTTATTCCTAGATATTTCATCCTTTGGGTGGCTGTTGTAAATGGCATTGCTTTCCTAATGTCCTTTTCAGCGCTATTGTTTTTAGTATAGAGGAATCCAACAGATTTTTGTATATTGATCTTATATCCTGCCACTTTGCTGAATCTTCCAATGAGGTCTAGTAGCTTTTTTACTGAGTCTTTGGGATTTTTGATGTATAGGATCATATCGTCTGCAAATAGAGAGAGTTTTACATCCTCTTTGCCAATTTGGATGCCTTTAATTTCCCTGTATTGCTGTATAGCTCTTGCTAAGACTTCCAGCACTATATTGAATAGGAATGGTGACAAAGGGCATCCTTGTCTGGTTCCTGTTCTCAGAGGGAAGGCTTTCAGTTTCTCTCCATTGAGAATAATGCAGGCTGTTGGTTTTGTATATATGCTCTTAACTATGTTGAAGAATTTCCCTTCAATTCCTACTTTGTTGAGTGTTTTTTTATCAGGAATGGATATTGTAATTTGTCAAATGCCTTTTCTGCATCAATAGATATGATCATGTGGTTCTTTTCCTTTTTCTTATTTATATGGTGGATTATGTTGATCATTTTTCTAATGTTGAACCATCCTTGCATCCCTGATATGAATCCTACTTGATCATAATGTATTATCTTTTTGATGTGCTGCTGGAGTCTGTTGGCTAGGATTTTATTGAGAATTTTTGCATCTATGTTCATGAGGGATATTGGTCCAGTCTATAATTTTCTTTCTTAGTGACTTCCTTCCCTGGTCTTGATATGAGGGTTATGTTTGCTTCATAAAATGTATTAGGAAGTTTTCCATCCTCCTCTATCTTCTGGAATAATTTGAGTAGAATT
>NW_006427249.1:0-1142 GCF_000296735.1 Chrysochloris asiatica | reverse complement strand
GCTGACCTTGCCCAACATAACCCACTATGCTATCAGCGCTACTTGAATTAGCTATCTATTTTGTCAAAAATTCAATATGGTATGTTTTATTATCCTACTAAAATATTTTCTAATTTCTTCTGTCATTTTATCTTTGATTCATGAGGTTTGTGGAGAAGGATATTTCTTACTTTCAAATATATGTGATGTTTCTACTTTTATAATTTTAATGATTTTTTTATCTTAACTCTGTGTAATCAGGGACGATCTGTATTATATTATTCCTCTTACCTCACTGAAAGGAGCTCTGGTACCATAGTGGTTACGAATTGGGCTGCTAACCTCAAGGTCGGCAATTCGAAACTCCCAGCTGTTCCGCGGGAGAAAGATGAGGCTTTCTGCTCCCATAAAGATTTGCAGCCTTGGAGACCCTGTACAGGGTCACTATGAGTCAGACCGACTCCACAGTACTTAACAACAACAACCTTCCTGAAATATATATTAATGTACAGAAACTTATCAATGTTTATGAATGTTCCTGTGAGCTAAACACAAACCAATTTTTAAAACTGTATTCTTATTGTTGAGTACAGTAGTTAAGTCTGTAAATCATTTTATTAATCATTGTGGTGTCTAACAAAACAGAAACCACTGTACTTATTTCAAATTAAGAATAATTTATTTAATGGAGAAATTTGTTACAACAATATTGGAACATCTGGAGGAGCAAAACGGAGACAAAGCTATTAACCAGGATCAAGAAACTGCATTTAGTTCTGTACTGTCCCTTCTGCTACTGAACTTAGGTGTGATGAGCTGCTAAAAATAGCACTGTTTTCTTTGAGTAGATAGTGCCCCTATTTTCAGTACTGATAAGACTGCTGACACATTCAGGGGCCTTCAGTTGCCTATAATCACCTGCAATAGCTTGCAGATGTAGCATGCATGCAGAAGTTACCTGGGTTATTGCCTCAACTTGTAATACTGCAGTTCTGTGGGCAAAGTATTGAATGATGCAGAAAGCATCAAAAGATGGAAGGCAGACACAGACCGATGTACCAAAAAGAAATAGCTGATGTTCAACCATTTCAAGATATAACCTATGATCAATAGCCAATGGTACTGAAGGAAGAAGTCCAGTCCACAGTACAAGGAAGTCATTG
>NW_006427248.1:0-1150 GCF_000296735.1 Chrysochloris asiatica | reverse complement strand
TCAGAATGGTCTATTCTTGGGTTTTTGGAGACTAATGTTACCAGTTTTGAGCATCTATTCTGGTTCAGCCAGACTAAAATTTCTAGGACTTGGCTATAAGTGTTTGCAACTGGTAGTTGGGGCTCAGGCACTGCATGGAGAGGCTGACTAGGGCAGGGATGCACATGGTGATTCATTTTCTGAGACCAGACAAGGCATGTGGGAGGAACAAGAGTCCTCAGACAGAATCTTATCTGTGCAGTTGAATTTCTTTCTTTGATTCTTAACCTGGAATAAAAATTATTGGAATGACTATGCCAACAAATGAAGGGATTTCCCAAACTCAATGGAAAAGATTACAATAAAAGGTCTCACAATTCTTTAAATATTAACTGGGGCCTATAAATTAGAGAAAAAAGGTTATTCACGTTTAGGCCATTAGTATTTTCCCTTTTAAAACTGTAAAAATCTTTTAAAGATCTAAAGTACTAATACATATATTCAATTGTATATATAGTATTTACATTTGACATTTGTCCCTTAGGTTTATCATTTTTGTCTATAAATAGCACAAAAAACTGAGCTTTGTATTTGTAGTCAAGAAAACTTCTTAATTTGGCAAACTTTAAACAAGTTGTTGTTATTCAGTGCTGTCGAGTCTCTTCTGACTTATAGTGACCCTGTATGAGGTTTCCAAGGAGCAGCTGGTGAGTTTGAGCCACTGACCTCGTGGTTGAAACTGACCTCATGGCCCAGTGATTTATCCCACAGCACCACTTGTTAAATAATTTACAGCATATAAACTTGATAGTTTATACAAAGGAAAAAAAGCCACGATTTCTAAATGTCAATTTTACTCCTTTTCTACCAAAAATCAATAAAACACAAATGACAAATTATGAGGACCAGAGGGAACCAGGAATAAAGACAGTGTAATTTACTTGTTGATATAGTTTAAGAGTAATTAAAAAAGAAAGAAAGAAACAACACTTCTAGGAACTGGAGGAAGAGATAAAAATACTTCTACCAAAATAGTAAAATTTGATGCAGCAAGCTAGGCATAGTAATTTTAATTGGATTCAGTAATGAAGATGGTTATTCACTCCTCTCAGGAGGACTTTAAAAAATATTATGTAGCTTAAGTACAGTAATTTGAGCATTTCTCAACCTT
>NW_006427247.1:0-1036 GCF_000296735.1 Chrysochloris asiatica | reverse complement strand
TGTAATAAATTGTGAAGTCAGGGAGTGAGAGGTTTCCAACCTTCTTCTTCTTAAGCAGTGCTTTGCTTATCCTGGGTCTCTTTCCTTTCCATATAAAGTTTGTAATTGCTTTTTCCATCTCTTTGAAAAACATCATTGGAATCTGGATTGGGATTGCATTATATGCGTAAAATTGCTTTGGGCAGTACTGACATTTTCATGATGTTGAGTCTTCCTATCCAGGAACATGGTATGTTCTTCCACTTTTATAAGTATCTTTTGGTTTGTTGTAGTAGTGTTTTGTAGTTTTCTTTGTATAGGTCCTTTGTTTCACTGGTTACATTTATTCCTAAATGTTTCATCCTTTGGACAGCTATTGCAAATGGTATTGCTTTCCTAATGTCCTTTTCAGCAATGTCGTTATTACTATAGAGGAACCCAACTGATTTTTGTATGTTGATCTTATACCCTGCCACTTTGCTGAATCTTTCAATGATGTCTAGTATCTTTTTTACAGAGTCTTTGGGATTTTCTATATATAGGATCATATCGTCTGCAAATAGAGAGAGGTTTATTTCCTCTTTGCCAATTTGGATGCCTTTAATTTCTCTATCTTGCCGTATAGCTCTGGCTAAGACTTCCAAAAAAATCTGAATAGGAATGGTAACAAAGGGTATCCTTGTCTAGTTCCCATTCGCAGAGGGAAGGCTTTTAATTTTTCTCCATTGACAGTGGTGTAGGCTGTTGGTTTTGTATATATGCTCTTGATTATGTTGAGGAATTTCCCTTCAATGCCTACTTTGTTGAGTATTTTTATCAGGAATGGATATTGCTGTTGTTGTTGTTGTTAAGTGCCTTTGAGTCGATTCCAACCCATAGCGACTCTATAGGGTTTCCTAGGAGCAGCTGGTGAGCTTGAACCACTGGCCTTGCAGTTCAAACGGCTTTGCAGTCTGATGTATTAACCCACAGTGCCAAACCAGGACTCCAGGAATGGATGTTAGATTTTGTCAAATTTGTTTTCTGCATCAATGGATATAATCATGTGGTTCTATTC
>NW_006427246.1:0-1148 GCF_000296735.1 Chrysochloris asiatica | reverse complement strand
TCTCTCTCTTCTTTCTTCTGATTGAGCTCTGATCATCCAGCTATTGAAGCCCTGTCAAGTGGGTATTTTCTGCAAGTGTGGGTGTTCTTGTGCTTATGCCCTCACTTCTTATCAGCTGGACACTTCTCTCTCTACTCTAGTCCTCTGTGGCTATGTCACTGACTCTGGTCCCAGGAGTTCCCAGGTCTTGCCTTACTGATGGCCAAATAGGTCTCTACCTGGGTTCACAGGAGTTTATTGAACGTGGTAGTACTTAGATAGCAGCTTCATTGTTGTTTTCCTTCACTTCTTTTTTTTTTTTTTTTTTTTAATTATGATTTGGGTGAAAGTTTACAGAGCACATCTGTTTTCCATCTGATGGTTAGTTCAGACATATTTTTTTGGTGCTTTCTGCCTCATTCAATAATTTGCCCAGAGAATCCTTCAGTAACGAAAGTTGAGGCTTGAATTTTTTCTTTAGTTCACCCAGGTTGAGAGAAATGTTGAGAGTGTTAATCCTTTTTGGTTTTCTGACTCCAGATCTTTGCACATTTTGTTTTAATATTTGGCTTTATCTTCTCAAGATGATCTTTGAAATTTCTGTTCAGCTCTTGTACCGCCTCATTTCTTCCATTTGTTTTAGCATCTCTACGCTGGAGAGCAAGTTTCAGTAACTCTACTGATATCCACTTTGACCTTTTCCTTCTTTCTTTTCTTTTTGATGTCTTTTTGCTTTCTTCCTGTATGATGTTCTTGATGTCATTCCACAAGTCTTCTGGTCTTCGATCTTTAGTATTTAATGTATCAAATCTGTTCTTCAGATGATCTCTAAATTCAGGTGGAATATAATCAAGGTCATATTTTGGCTCTTGTTTTCATTTTCTTCAGTTTCAGTTTGAATTTGCATATATGCAATTGATGGTCTGTTGCACAGTCTGTCCCTGGCCTTGTTTTCACTAATGATATAGAGCTTTTCCATCATCTCTTTCTGCAGATGTAATCAATTTGATTTCTATGTATTACATCTGGTAAGGTCCTTGTGTATAACGTGTCTTATGATATTTAAAAGAAGGTATTCGAAATGAACAAATCTTTGATTTTGCAGAATTCTATCATGTGATCTCCAGTGTCATTTCTATCACCAAGGCCATATTTTCCAACTACTGGTC
>NW_006427245.1:0-1074 GCF_000296735.1 Chrysochloris asiatica | reverse complement strand
TCTCTGTGTATGTTTATTCCTAAATATTTCATCCTTTAGGCAGCTATTGTAAATGGTATTTCTTTCCTAATATCTTTTACAGCACTGTCATTGTTATTATAGATGAATCCAGCTGATTTTTGTATGTTGATCTTATACTCTGACACTTTGTTGAATCTTCCAATGATGTCTAATAGCTTTTTTACTGAGTCTTTAGTCTTTTTTCATATCATCTGCAAGTAGAGGAAGTTTGATTTCCTTTTTGCCAATTTGATGCCTTTAATTTCCCTATCTTGCCGTATTGCTCTGGTTAATACTTCCAAAACAATATTGAAAAGGAGTGGTGATAAAGGACATCCTTGTCTGGTTCTCGTTTGCAGAGGGAAGACTTTCAGTTTCTCACCATTGTGAGTGATGTAGGCTGTTGGTTTTGTATATATGCTCTTAATTATGTTGAGAAATTTCCCTTTAATTCCTACTTTGTCAAGTGTTTTTATCAGGAATGGATGTTGGATTTTGTCAAATGCCTTTTCTGCATCAATAGATATGGTCATGTGGTTCTTTTCATTTTTCTTATTTATGTGGTGGATTACACTGATTGCTTTTCTAGTGTTTAACCATCCTTGCATCCCTTTTATGAGACCCACTTGGTCATGATGTATTATTATTATTATTATTATTATTTGCATAATTTTTTTGATGTGCTGCTGGATTCTGTTGGCTAGGATTTTGTTGAGATTTTTTTGCGTCTATGTTTATGATGGATAGTAGTTTGTAGTCTTCTTCCTTAGTGATGTCCTTCCCTGGTTTTGGTATGAGGGTTGTGCTTGCTTCATAAAAAGTATTAGGAAGTTTTCCATCCTCTTCTATATTCTCAAATAATTTGAGTACAATTGGTGACAGTTCTTCCCTGAATGTTTGGTAGAACTCACCAGTGAAGCCGTCTGGGCCTGGACTTCTTTTGGTTGGGAGTTTTTTGATGACCTGATCAATTTCTTCTTTTGGTATGGGTCTGCTCAAGTTTTCTACTTCACTCTGTGTAAGTTTTTGTAAGTCTTGTTTTTATAAAAATGTATCTATCTCCTCTAAGTTTTT
>NW_006427244.1:0-1092 GCF_000296735.1 Chrysochloris asiatica | reverse complement strand
GTTCAAGTTCACCACTTGTTCCTTGGAAACCCTATACAGGGTTGCTATGGGTCAGAACCAACTCGATGACACTTAACAATAGCAACATAGGAAAGAGATTTACTGTAGGATAAGCACTGGACTTCTAACCACAAAATTAGAGGTTCAAACCCACCAATTACTCTTTGGAAACCCTATATGGGATTTCTATGAGTTGGAGGCAACTCAACAGCATTTAACAATAACAGAGTAGACTGCTCCATAGCGTTTCCAAATATATATGTCTATATGGGTGCAAGGAGTCCTGGTGTGGTGCTGTGGGTTAATGCGCCAGACTGCAAAGTCATTTGAACTGCATGGTCAATGGTTCAAACTCACCAGCTCCTCCTCGGAAACCCTATACAGGGTCGCTTTGGGTTGGAATCGACTCAATGACGCTTAACAATAACAACATATGGATGCAAATGCCTTTATCTTGCTACCACAATGCAGTTGGTGAGCTCAAATGGCCAACCATTTTATTACCAGTTCAACGCTTAACCTACTGCACCACCAAGACTTTTTGACTCATTTAAGTAGGGTGGAAAACAATGTGGACTTCAATTAATACCCCTCTTATGATATATTTGAGCTTCACTGAGCTGTGCTTATGACTGTCTATGTCTTGAGTTTCCTTTTTTTCTACATATTATTATCAGTAATATATACTACATACAATGTTGTGCCACAGAATTTTCTGGTGTTATTCTCAGATGTTCACTCACAGATGTTCAGTTTTGTGATTTACTATTCAAAACACTGCAATACATATTTAGTTTTCTTAACTGAATAAGGGGGTTCAGTTGCTTAAAACATGGACCCAGACATTCAATGTTTTACTAAAATTGGTATTTGGAAAGCAGTGAGATGTTACCAAGATATATATGAAGAAATAAAAAAGGACCATACAGTCAGCTCTTATTAATTTTCTGACTAGAAACACTATACTCATTCCCAGAGATAATCTAGATAATCTATTATCTTCCACAAGTGCAACTGATGAAATCCACTCTTCTTCAGTGTCGGGATACATTTTTTATGCTTTGTGGTTTTTTATGAATGCATATATAATTA
>NW_006427243.1:0-1126 GCF_000296735.1 Chrysochloris asiatica | reverse complement strand
TACTTATGTTATGGCTCGTATTTCTTCTGGGTAAATACCAAGTAGAGGAATTGCTAGATCATAAGGTATTTCTATTTCCAACCTTCTGAGGAAGCTCCATATTGCTTTCCAGAGTGGTTGGACCATTTTGCAATCCCACCAACAATGTAGGAGGGTCCCAGTCTGTCTGCATCCTTGTCAGCATTTATTGTCCTCTACTCTTTTGATGTTTACTTTTATTGCTGGTGTGAGATGATAGCTCATTGTTGTTTTGGTTTACATCTCTCTAATGGCTAGTGATCGCGGACATTTCTTCATATGTTTGTTGGCTGCCGGATCTCTTCCTTGGTGAAGAGTCTGTTCATATCCTGTGCACATTTTTTAATTGGGTTGTGTTTTTCTTGTAGAGGTGTTGTAGTTTCCTATATATTTTAGAAATGAGTCCCTTGTCTGATGTGTCATTGCAAAAGATTTTTTTCTCATTCTGTGAGTTCCATTTTCACTCTTTTGGTGAAGTCTTTAGATACACATAAGTTTTAAATTTGTAATATGTCCCACTCATCTCTTATATCTACTTTTATTTGTGTTATTTCCCAAATGTTTGGAAGTCTGTGTATTCCCTGTATTAGAGCCTTCACATTTGTCCCTATTTTTTCATTCATGACCTTCATAATTTTGCTTTTCACATTTAGGTCTTTAATCCATGCTGAGTTGGTTTTTGTATAGGGCATGAAGTAAAGGTCTTATTTCAATCTTTTGCATATCGCTTTCCAGGTCTGCCAGCACTATCTGTTAAAGAGACTATCTCCTCCCCATGCAATATACATAGGCACTTTGTTGGAAATCAGTTGGCTGTATATGGATGGGTTAATTTATGGATTCTCAATTCTGTTCCGTTGATCAATGCATCTTTCATTGTGCCAGTACCAGGCTGTTTTGACCACTGTAACCATGTAGTAGATTTTGAAATTGGGAAGTGAGAGGTTTCAAACTTTGTTGTTCTTCTTAAACAGTGCTTTGCTTATACTGGGTCTCTTTCCTTTCCATATAAAGTTTGTAATTGTCTTTTCCATCTCTTTGAAGAATGTCGCTGGAATCTGGATTGGGATTGCATTATATGTGTAAATTGCTTTGGATAGTATTGTCA
>NW_006427242.1:0-1150 GCF_000296735.1 Chrysochloris asiatica | reverse complement strand
GTTAAGTGCTGTCGAGTCGGTTCCGACCCATAGCGACCCTGTACAGGGTTTCTGAGGGTGTAAATCTTTACGGGAGTAGAAAGCCTCATCTTTCTTCTGCGGAGCGGCTGGTAGTTTCGAACCGCTGACCTTAAGGTTCGCAGCCCGATTCGTATCCACTACGCTACCAGAGCTCCTAAAAGTGGATAGTAGGAAAGAAAAAATAGTGAGATAGCTAGATGACAGTCAAATATATAGATTAAGAACCAGTCTAGAAAATCTCACATTTAAACTACAGAGATTGCAGAAAATAGGAATGTAGGAAATCATTAAATAAATAATTGAAGTTGTGGCAAGATGGTGGAGGAGGCAGGTGTGCTGAGCAGACCGTCTGCAATAGTGTGGGAGAACAAGTGAAGTAGACACAGGTAGATGGTTATCCTGGAATACTGACCTTCAGAAGACAAGACAGACAGGTGGACTTAGTGCTGACTGGAAGAGGAAGCTGAACAAGTAGATTTCGAAGGGAAAAAAAAGACAAATAACCCTGAATGTAATTCTTAAAGTAGACCAAGCCTTAATCCTATCCCTAATACAACCGTAATCCTACTCCTAACCATAACTGTAACACTAAATGTTGTTCTAGGCCTTCCCTAGACATAGCCATAGTTCTAACCCTAATGCCTTACCACTCACTACCCATCTGCCCTCACCAAAAAAGGGAAGGTATCAAAGCACTAAGGAATATGAAGTTCTAGGACAACATGGACCAACACATGCTATGTTATACAATGCTTCGAAAGAGATTTAGACTATGACACATTATTCTGAAATTGTGAAATACTAGGACAACAGAAAAGGGAGAAGAGAGACAAAGAATATTCTCATAAACAGACTAGAAACCAGAGTGGTTTCAACTTTCATAGCAGAGTCAGGTCATAAAATTTCTGAAGGATAGTATCTTACAGTCAAGAGTTTTCTTTCCAACTACGCTATCTACTACAAATAAATAAGAGCACAAAATAGAGGCATTTTCAAACATGGAATATATATGTATATATATATATATATATATATTTTTTTTTTTTTTTTTTTTAAGTTGCCACTCTTCTTCTTTCTCAAAAATTTCATGGAAGATGTAATGTCATAAAAGAGAAATTTATGGGATTCA
>NW_006427241.1:0-1148 GCF_000296735.1 Chrysochloris asiatica | reverse complement strand
TTTTCTCTAATCATGTTTCCCAACATTCCTTTCTATCCCACTCAAGTGTCTATTTTACAATAGTAGGCAAGGGAAACTAATATTCATAAGGCAGTCAAGGATTTTAGTATTATTTACCCTCTTCAAGCTATACCTAGATCCCTGTATCCCAGATCCCTGTTGTTCCAAGGTTGAGTATGCATCACTAATTTACCTCTGTCCCACTAGGCCATGCAAAACTTTCTCAGTGTTCCCTTTTCTATCTTGTTCTTCTGCCTCCTCGCCCTTCTTGTATTGCTTTCCCCAACACCCGAAGTAAACACCCCACACCAACCCCTTGTGGTTACCTTATATTCCATTAGTACTTCCCTCCATTTAAAACAGTCTATTTTATCCAGTAATCTACCCTAACTTCCCTACACCAGGATCTCTGTTCCTCTGTGTTTACCTTTTTTCACATTGTAATTATTTTGATCATAGACTGACCTCCCAGATCCTCTGCTCATACAGTTTTATTCTGTTCTTGACTCTTCCATTTGTTGACTGCGTTCAGGATGAAGCTGCCATGTACGTCATTCTGTAGTTGTTGTGTATTCTTGTTGGTTCTCAGTCCACAGAACTTCCCTTAGGATGTTTTTCATAGCAGGGTTGGCTTTGGCAAAGTCCCTTAGCTTTTGTTTATTCTGGAATGTTTTGATTATACCATCATATTTGATTGACAGCTTTGCTGTGTAGAGGATTCTTGGGTGGCAGTTTTTTTTCTTTCAGGGTTTTATATATGTCTCCCCATTGCCTCTTGCCTGCATGGTTTCTGTTGAGAAATCCGGGCTTAATCTGATCTATTTGCCTTTGTATGTAATATTTGTCTTTTCCCTAGGTGTTTTCAAGGTCCTGTCTGTATCTTTGATTTTGGAGAGCTTGATTATTATATGTCTTGGTGATTGTCTTTTAGGGTCTTTCCATCCTGGGGTTTGTTGAGCTTCTTGAATGCTTATACTTTCACTTTTCATGATGTTAGGAAAATTTTCTTCTAGAAGCTCTTCAACTATCTCCTCTGTGGATTTGTGTGATCATTCCTGTTCTGGAATGCCAATAATTCTTATGTTATTCCTCTTCATGTTATCCAACATGAATCTTAGGCTTTCTTCAGATTTTTTTTATACTATTTT
>NW_006427240.1:0-1150 GCF_000296735.1 Chrysochloris asiatica | reverse complement strand
GGCTGACTGATTGGAAGAGATCCATATTTGTGCCCATTCCAAAGAGAGATGACCCATTGGAATGTGGAAATCATCGGACAATCTCTTTGATATCCCATGCTAGTAAAGTTTTGCTCAAGGTAATACAGAAATGGGTACAATCATACATTGACAGAGAACTTCCAAAGGTTCAAGCCGGATTCAAAAGAGACTGTGGAACGAGAGATATCATTGCTAATGTCCAGTGGATCATTGCTGAAAGCAGAGAATATCACAACTAAGTATGAGTATTCTGGAACACTTGTGCTCATGAGTATCTATACCTGGACCATGAAGCAGTTGTTCAAACACAACATGGGAATACTGAATATTTTAAAATTAAGAAAGTTGTGTGACAAGGTTGTATTCTTTCACCATACTTATTCAACCTGTATGCTTACCAAATAATCCGAGAAACTGGGTTATATGAAGAAGAACGTGTCATCAGGATTGGAGGAAGACGCATTAACAACTTTCGATATGCAGATGATAAACCTTGCTTGGTGAAAGTGAAGCGGACTTAAAACATTTATTGATGAAAATCAAAAAAGCACAGCCTTCAGTATGGATTACATCTCAATGTAAAAAAAACAAAAACCCTCACCACTGGACCAATACATAACATTCTTATCAACGGAGAAAAGATTGAAGTTTTCAAGGACTTCATTCTTTTTGGATCAATTATCAACACTCACGGAATCAAACAACATATTGCATTAGGCAAATCTGCTGCACAAGACCTTTTGAAAGTGTTGAAGAGCAAAGATGTCAGCTTGAAGACTAAGGTATTTCCAACAACCTCATATGCATGTGAAAGCTGGACAGTGAATAAGGAAGACCATAGAAGAATTGATGCTTTCAAGTTATGTTGTTGGAAGAGATTATTGAAGGTGCCATGGGCTGCCAGAAGAACCAATAGATCAGTTTTGAAAGAAGTGCAGCCAGAGTGTTCCTTGGAGGCCAGGATGGCCAAGCTTCATCTCTCATACTTTGAACATATTGTCAGGAGGGAGCAGTCACTGGAGAAGGATATAATATTTGGTAAGGTGGAGGTACAGAGAAAAAGAGGAAGACCCCCAACGAGATGGATTGGCCAAGTGGCAGCATCGATGGACTCAAGCATGGCAACAGT
>NW_006427239.1:0-1099 GCF_000296735.1 Chrysochloris asiatica | reverse complement strand
GGCTAATTTCCTGGAAGTGATTCCAGGCAAGCTTTGGCCCATTTAAGTTAATGAAGCACATGTCTGTGACACCGACCAGATTCAGCAAAGGGGGAGAGCCCCGAACGCTTCTCGGAAAGTTCTCTCATACCAGTTCTGGCCCCGAAGGTTGCAGTCTGATTCTGACGGACCCCATCTCCCACCTCAGACTTCTGCTTGGTGAAAATTCGGCAATGTGAGCGGAAACAGCTGCATCTGCCACCTAGTCGGCAGAATCCGCCCGGACTAAGAAATGATCTCTGGCTCCAGGGTAACCAAGAGGCAGAAAGCCTGGCCGCAGGCGGTGAGTCTATTAAAAGATTCACATGTTCTCACAAACCCGACGACCAATCAACGTCCGGACTGCAAGAGCGCAGCCCCAGAATGGACAAAGCCCGCAAACTGCCAGCGGAAGCCTGCGGTCCCAGCTTCCGCACAAACGCCCTCCTTTGCCGGTCCCTTACCTTGTGGCCTTTCACTGGGGGGACACCTTCCGTTATGAGAGGCTCCAGCTGTTTGGTTCATGTCTGGAGGAAGTTGTGGGGGTCGCTCCTTTGTCTTCCAAACTGTGGCGTGTGGAGAGCTGCAGAATTGTGGCGTTCTGTGAGACGCAAGAGGAGATTGATTCCTCTTCAGCCTTACTCAGAGGGAGGCAGGGGGTCCTCGAGCTGCGGGGCTGGGGGCTTCCTTCGCTGGAACGTCGCTGGTTGGAGGAGAGCGGCCGCTGGGACCTCTCTGAGACCCGGGAGAGCTCCAGAAACTCGGAGGGCGCCTAGCCTGCTGCTGCTGCTGCTGCTGCTGCTGTTGCTTTCCTGGGTCACAAACTCCAACCAAAGTTGTGCAAATTCAGAAAGAAACCCTAGAAGGGGTGGGAGGCTTTTGGAGGGAGGGAGCGGAGAGAGGGAGGGAGGCTGGGGTGACCCGAGGTGATTTGAAATCTTCCCTGGGCAAAGATCAGAAAACCAGGAAAGCTCAAAATGCGCAAGGATCTCCTAGCCCGGGCACTCTCCAGGTTAAAGCTTGTTGTTGTTAAGTGCCATCGAGTTGGTTCCGATTCATAGCGACCCTGAACAGGGTTTCC
>NW_006427238.1:0-1151 GCF_000296735.1 Chrysochloris asiatica | reverse complement strand
ACACACACAGCTACTTACATGGCAAATCAGTCCAGTATATCCATGCACAGAGAGCTAGGTATATGGCAGACGAGTCAAAAATATCCCTATACAGAAAGCTAGCTACATGGAAGAATAGTGCATCATTTCCATATACAGAGTTCTGGCTACATGACAGATGAGTCAAACTTGTCCATATACAGAGAATTAGCTACATGGCTGAGTAGTCCAAAATGTCCATATAAAGAGTACTAGCTAAATGGAAGATTGATCCAACATGTCCATATAGCGACTTTTATCTACATGGCAGATGAGTCCAACATGTGTATATAGAGAGGATTATCTACAAGGCAGATGAGGCCAACATATTCATACAGAGAGAACTGGCTACATGGCTGAGTAGTCCAACATGTCCATATACAGAGAACTAGCTACATGGCAGACAAGTACGATATGTTCATATACAGAGAGCTAATTACATGGCAGATCAGTCCAACATATCCATGCTCAGACAGCTGTCTACATAGCAGAGGATTCATAAATGTCCATATACAGAGAGCTAGCTTCATGGCAGAGTAGTGCAACATTTTCTTATACAGAGTTTTAACTACATTGCAGATGAGTCCAACGTGTCCATATACTGTGAGTTAGCTTCATGGCAGAGTCATCCAACATTTCCAAATACACAGTGCTACCTACATGGCAGATGAGTCCAACATGTCCATATACTGAGTGTTAGCTACATGTCAGATAAGTTTAACATGTATATAAAGTCAGATGAGTTTAACATGTATATAAAGAGGATTACCTACAAGGAAGATGAGTCCAACATGTTCATACAGAGAGAGCTGTTTACATGGCTGATGAGTCCAACATGTCCATATACAGAGAGCTAGCCATGTGGCAGAAAACTCCAACATATTCTTATACTGAGAGCTGCCTATATATAGCAGATCAATCCAATATATCTATGCACATAGAGCTAGCTACATTGCAGACTATTCCAATTTGTCCATATACAGAGAGCAAGCTACATGGCAGAGTAGTGCAACATATCCATATACAGAGTTCTAGCTACATGGTAGTTGAGCTCAACGTGTCCATATACAGAGAGCTAGCTACATGGCCGACAAGTCCAATATGTTCATATACAAAGAGATACCTACATGGCA
>NW_006427237.1:0-1118 GCF_000296735.1 Chrysochloris asiatica | reverse complement strand
GCCTCTCCCGGTCTCGCTGCGACCGCGAGCGCCGCTTCTTGCGGAGTCCATGGCCCCGCGCCGGGCCATCCATGGCGCTGGCGCCCCGGGCTCCGGCCGCGGCCGCGCACCCCACAACTGACACTGAGCCCGGGTGCCGGGAGGACGCGGGGGAGACGGCGGCCAGAGCTGGGCGCGAGGAAAGAAAGAGCCGAGCGCCGCGGGGGCAGGGGCGGGGAGAGCGAGGAGGGCCGGCGGCGGGGCAAGCGGCCCGGCGCCCAAGTGCGGGGCTCCCCGCGGCTCCGAGCGGGCGGCTCCGGCGAGCGGCGCCCGGCAAAGTAATGGCCGAACACACCGGGCTCCTTCAGAGGCGGAAAAAAATAACTCCCGAGCAGGCAATAAATCAGAATAGCGGAATGCTTTGATCAGGAGAAGGGGAGGCGGCGGGGCGCCCTCCCCGCGGCCGTTCGCCGCCGCGCCCCCCAAAAAATCCCCACGCTGGCCTTCCCGAAGGCAGAATCGGGTCCCCAAAGGTCGCGGGAAAGTGTGGGGGGACGAAGTTGCCCGGGCCCGGGGGGTGCCTGGCGCTCAGCACCTCAGAGTGAACTCCCCGGCTCCAGCCCCGGCTGGGGGGGCAGCCCGCCGAGGCCGCCGCTCCTGAGCGAGGGGACCGGGCTGAGACCCCCCGGCCGGGGCCGCATAATAAGGCAAGAATTCCGAGGGGGACGACGAAAGTGGCCGAGGTGGCGGAAGGGGAGGAGGATGCCTGAGCAGTTGAGGGGTTTGCTTTTCGGTCTTCGAGGGGGTGGGGGAGAGGCGATGAAAGAAGAGAAGCAGCAAATCCTGACGCTGTCACCCCTCTCCAAAAATCTGTTTTCCAGTTCCCAGAGACGAGGTCACCCCTCCTCAAAAACGGGAGGGGGCGAGCAGAAGGAGATCTCCAGCGGGGAGAGACCCCGGGGTGCCGCCGCCGCCGCCTCAGCTCCTCGCAGCCGCCGCTAACGCTGCCGCCGCCACCGCCACGAGAGCCCCGAGCCGGAGGGTGCACGGCGTGTACCCGGGCGGCTGCAGCGGGAGCCCGGGCACGGCCCCATCCTCCGCCCGCCCGCCTCGCGCAGCACCCGCTCCTCCCCCTCCCG
>NW_006427236.1:0-1151 GCF_000296735.1 Chrysochloris asiatica | reverse complement strand
ATATACACATGCAGACTCATCTACCATGTAGCTAACTCTCAGAATATGGACATGTTGGACTCATCTGCTATGTACTTAGTCCTCTGTATATGGACATGTTGACTTGTCTGCCATTTAGCTAGGTCTCAGTATATGGAGATGATGGACACTTCTACCATGTAGCTAGAACACTGTATCTGGAAATGTTGGACTACTCTGCCATGTAGCATGCTCTCTGTATATGGACATTTTTGACTCATCTGCCATGTAGTTAGCTCTCTTTACATGGATATGTTGGACTGATCTGCATGTTTGTAGCACTCTATAGGAACATATTGGACTTCTCTGCCATGTAGTTAGCTCTATGTGCATGGATATGTTGGACTGATCTTCCATCTATATATGAACATATTGGATTTGTCTGCCATTTAGGTAGCTCTCAGTATATGGACATGTTGGACTCATCTACTATGCAGCCAGCTCTCTGTGTGTGAACTAGTTGAAATCATCACCCTTGTGGCTAGCCCTCTAAATATACACATGTGGATTCATCTACCATGTAGCTAACTCAGTATATGGACATGTTGGACTCATCTGCAATGTAGCTAGTACTCTGTATTTGGACATGTTGGAGAACTCGGCCATGTAGCTTGCTCTCAGTATATGAACACGTTGGACTCATCTGCAATGTAGCTAGAACTCTGTAAATGTACATGTTGCATTCATCAGCCATGTTGCCAGCTCTCTCTGTATGAACATGTTGGAATCTTGACTTATAACTAGTCTTCTATATATACATATGTTGGACTCATCTGCCATGTAGCTAACTCTCAGTATATGGACAAGTTGGATTCATCTGCCTATTAACTAGCACTCTCTATATGGACACGTTGGATTACTCTGCCATGTAGCTAGCTCTCATTATATGGATATGTTGGACTCATCTGCCATGTAGCTAGGTCTCAGTATATGCACACGTATGTCTCATCTGCCATGTAGCTATAACACTGTATCTGGAAATGTTGCACTACTCGGTCATGTAGCTAGCTCTCTGTATATGGATATTTGGGACTCGTCTGCCATGTATCTAGCTCTAAGTGCATGGATATGTTGGACTGATCTGCCATGTTGTTAGCGCTTTGTATATGAATATATTGTACTTGTCTGCAATG
>NW_006427235.1:0-1151 GCF_000296735.1 Chrysochloris asiatica | reverse complement strand
CCCCTCGTGAACTGAACCCCAATGTCGAGGCGGGTCCCCGACAACCTTGAGGTTCAAACTGACCTTGCAGTCTAGTGCTTATCCTACAGTGCCACACCAGGCCTCCAACTCAGTATCAGTTGGGTGAATAAATAGAGTAGAAAACCTGGACTCGGAGGTCAGAGAGCCCTGGATCCTTAATATATGACTTCGGGCCAGATACCCTGTCTCTCTGAGCCTCAGTTTCCCTCCATGCCTAATGAGGACATTGGACTAGCAGTTCTCCAAGGGTATTTGTCCAACTGCCAGTCTTGGAAAGCAAGGCCCGGGACCCACCCAGCTGGTGTAGCCAAAGTAAGGAGCTGGCCAGGGTCCTGCAGCATCTACCCTCTCTGCAGCCCCACCTGGGTCCCTGCCCAGCCACCCAGTCATCTCACTTCACTCCTCCCACCCCCTCAAAGAAACTGTTAATGAAGTGCGCACTGCTAAATGCAGTTACAATTACGGGGGCTAAGAATAAGGCTGACATCAGCCTCGTCAGTTTCCGAGTGAATCAGAAGGGGAGGGGGGAGGAAGACGAAAGGAGGGGCAGTGGTGCTCCAGGGCCTTCAAGTGGAAATAGCACAGCATTAAATAGAATCCAGCTCTGGCCTACATCGGGCTGGAGAGACAGGTGACGGCTGGGCCCCCAGGGCCAGGACAAACAACTGGATTCTTCAAGGAGGCCTGGCAGCTACAGCCACCATGGAGCATGGTGGGGCCCATCCAGGAACTGATGGTTAAAAGGGAATTTGAGTGGGCTGGGGAGGGGACTGTGGTGGGGTGCCAGACCCTGATGGGCACAGCAGAACAGGAACAGCACCCTGGCCCTGATTACTTGCTGGTTGTGACAAACCAAGTACAGCTCTTTTGCACCTGGAATCCCAGCAAAGCCCAGATGCAGAGAGAGTGTAGCTTCTGGAATGCAATATACCTGCCTCAGAATCACAGCCAGGCAACCTGGAAAAGTCACAAAACTCTCGGCCTGCTTTTCCTCATCTGCAAAGTGGGTCCATATGCAAAAGTAGCAGTCGTCAGCACAGGAAAGCACCAAGCGTAGAGCCCAGAACCACAGAAGGCTTTTCCTTTTATTTTTACCACCGTGAAAGGCGGGCTCCTATGAGGAAACGGAG
>NW_006427234.1:0-1106 GCF_000296735.1 Chrysochloris asiatica | reverse complement strand
GGTGTTCTACTCTTATCCTGTGGGGTTGATATGAGTTAGTTGTAAGCTACTCCACAGTACTGAACAACAGTACACCATGAAGAAAAGACAGACTTGAAAAACTAGTCTCTTAAATCAAGGAGATCTTCTTGCTTAGATTCTCAACAAGGAACATGACAAATCCTAGGTCTAACCTTGGGAAGATAAGGATGATCCAATTATTACCACAGTTAAAAAAATAGCTTTTATTTGATAAAAGCACAGTTGACTAATCTTTATGAAAGGCATTGCAATGATTTCATTGATTGTTTTAAAGGGGAAAAAAAGCATTAGAAATCTCCAAGTAATTATTTGCAGCAATATCTTTTACAAATATTTGGACGAGCTAGAAAATACTCATTTTATGATTTAAAAAAAATGTTGTGGTTTGAGAACACAAATGTCTAATGTCAGTATGGGTAGAGGAGTGGGGGAGGGGAGTGCAGCTAGAGCCAATATAATAGCTTAAATTAAAAAACAGAGGTCAAAATGTAAAGTACTGTTATTTTTTAAAGCACAGGTGCATACCAGACCAACTCAAAGCCATTCAATACTAGGGCAAAGGTCATTGTCAAATGCCATTTCTTTCTGTTCTCTTTGAGATGGAGTATGCCCATTCTTTCATGGAAAGTTCTCATTTCCTTGCTTTAAAGGAAAAAAAAAATGTTCAAACTTAAGGAAGTTCATTTCTGTCAGCAGACTAATTTACTTTTAGCCTCTCTAAGTGAATTTGAGTCTCAGGGTCTGGAAAATTTTATCCCTGGCAATATGGGAATTCATGTATGACATCTGGAACCACTGCAAAAGATCTTGGAATGGGTAAAGAGAACACAAAATGGACTAGAAGACTGGAAATTAGAAAATACTGTTCAAATTTTCAAAGGGTACTATTTTAAACTTGCAAGTGGGGTGTGTGATATTAACACCAATTGCAGGCAAGAGCACATCCACTGTAGGATTGCTGTAAAAATTCAAAATAGTGTATGTCAGTTTCTTGGTATGGAGTGCTGTTGTTTTTAAGTGCCACTGCAGGATAAGCACTGGATTGTAAGGTCAGTTTGCACCACCAGGTCGACAGTTCAAACTCA
>NW_006427233.1:0-1141 GCF_000296735.1 Chrysochloris asiatica | reverse complement strand
TAAATCTTTACGGGAGCAGAAAGCCTCATCTTTCTCCCATGGAACCACTGGTAATTTTGAACTGCTGACCCTGAGGTTCACAGCCCAATTCGTAACCATTATGCTATCATAGCCTTCATAATTTTGGGATTCACACTTAGGTCTTTAATTCATACTGAGTTGATTTTTATGTAAGATGTGAGGTAAACATCTTGATTCAATCTTTTGCATATCACTTTCCAGTTCTGCCAGCACTATCTGTTGAAAAGACTATCCCCTCCTTATGCAATGTATTTAAGCACTTTGTAAAAAATCAATTGGCTGTATGTACATGGGTTAATTTCTAGATTCTTGATCCTGTTCCAATGATCAATGTATCTTTCAGTGTACCAGTACCAAGCTGTTTTGATCACTGTAGCCGAGTAATAAATTTGGAAGTCGGGGAGTGAGAGGTTTCCAACCTTATTCTTCTTAAGCATTGCTTTGCTTATCCTGGGTCTCTTTCCATATAAAATTTGTAATTGTTTTTTCCATCTCTTTGAAGAATGTCAGTGGAATCTGGATTAGAACTGCATTATATGTGTCAATTGCTTTGGGCAGTATTGCCATTTTCATAATGTTGTCTCCTATCCAGGAACAATCTTCCATTTTTGTAGACCTCTTTTGGCTTCTTGTAGTATTTTGTAGTTTTCTTTGTATAGGTCCTTTGTTTCTCTGGTTACATTTATCCTAGATATTTCATCCATGTTGTAAATGGTATTACTTTCCTAATGTCCTCTTCAGTGTTGCCATTTTTGGTATAGAGGTATCCAACTGATTTTTGTATGTTGATCTTATATCCTGCCACTTTGCTGAATCTTCCAATGAGGTCTAGTAGTTCTTTTACTTATTTTTTTGGGTTTCTATGTATAGGATCATATCATCTGCAAATAGAGAGAGTTTTACTTCCTCTTTGCCAGTTTGGATGCCTTTAATTTCCCTGTCTTACTGCATAGCTCTGGCTAAGACTTCCAAAAAAAATATTGAATAGGAGTGATGACAAAGGGCATCCTTATCTGGTTCCTGTTCACAGAGGGAAGGCTTTCAGTTTCTCTCCATTGAGAGTAATGTAGGCTGTTGGTTTTGTATATATGCTGTTTATTATGTTGAGGAATTTTCCTTC
>NW_006427232.1:0-1040 GCF_000296735.1 Chrysochloris asiatica | reverse complement strand
GCCATATTGCTTTCCAGAGAGGTTGGACCATTTTGCATTCCCACCAGCAATGCAGGAGTGTCCCAGCCTCTCCACATCCTCGCCAGCATTTATTGTCCTCAACTTTTTTAATATTTGCTGTTATTGCTGGTGTGAGATGATATCTCATTGTTGTTTTGATTTGTATCTCTCTAATGGCTAGTGACCGTGAACATTTCTTCATGTTTGTTGGCTGCCTGGATCTCCTCCCTGGTGAAGTGTCTGTTCGTATCCTGTGCCCATTTTTTCATTGGGTTATTTGTCTTGTTTTTGTAGATATGTAGTAATACCTATATATTTTAGAGATGAGTCCCTTATCCTATATGTCATTGCAGAATATTTATTTCCCAGTCTGTGAGTTCCCTTTTTACTCTCTTGGTGAAGTCTTTTGATGCACATAATTTTTTAATTTTTAGTATGTCCCACTCATCTATTTTGTCTGTTTTTGTTTGTGTGCTTTTAGGAATGTGTGGCAGTGTGAATATTCCCTGAATTAGCGCCCTCACGTTCGTCCCTATTTTTTCATTGATGATCTTCATAATTTTAGGATTCACATTTAGATCTTTAAGCCATGTTGAGTTCATTTTTGTATAGGGTATGAGGCAAAGGTCTTGTCTCAGTCTTTTACATATCGCTTTCCAGATCTGCCGGCACCATTTATTAAAGGGACTGTCTCTTCCCCATGCAATGTATCTAGGCACTTTGAAAATCATTTGGTTGTAAGTGGTTGGGTTAATATCTGGATTCTCAGTTCTATACCATTGATCTATGTCTCTTTCGTTGTACCAGTACCGGGCTGTTTTGACCACCATAGCCATATAGTAAAGTTTGAAACTGGGGAGTGAGAGACCTCCAACTATGTTCTTCCTTTTAAGCAGTGCTTTGCTTATGCTAGGTCTCTTTCCTTTCCATATGAACTTACTAATTGTCTTTTCCATCTCTTGGAAGAATATTGTTGGAATCTGGATTGGGATTGCATTGTATGTGTAAATTTGTTGTTGTTGTTAAGTGCCATCGAGTCA
>NW_006427231.1:0-1103 GCF_000296735.1 Chrysochloris asiatica | reverse complement strand
AAGGTCAGCAGTTCGAAACTACCAGCTGCTCCGCGGGAGAAAGATCAGGCTTTCTACTCCCGTAAAGATTTACACCCTCGGAAACTCTGTACAGGGTCGCTATGGGTCGAAACTGACTCGACGGCACTTAACAACAACAACTAATAAACTTAAATTTTAAAATAGCGAGTCTTTTATTAAATCTTAAACAGGACAAAGACAAGACAAACAGAAACAAAGGAAATTGTCACAAAATCATAGTGTCAGATCAATTCATATTATAGTTGGGATAAAAACACTGTTTGAGTTCAGAACCATTTATAGGATTGGTCTGGGGTATCTGACCTCATCAGTCTCAGTATTGCTCATGACCATGTATCTGTCTTACCTCAATTTCCATTAAAGGCACACCCAGACAACTCCCTGTGGTTGAGATTGCCCCTTAGGCTGGCTTGTTATTGTTGTTGTGTGTCATCAAGTCGGTTCTGACTCATAGCACCACAGATGGAAAAACTGCCCAGTCCTGCACCATACTGACAATAGTTAGGTTTGAATCCATTGTTGCAGCCACTGTGTCAATCTGTTTTATTGAGGATCTTTTTTTGTTTTTGTTTTTGCTGATCCTCTACTTTTTCAAAGTATGATGTCCTTCTCCAAGGACTGATCCCTCCTGATAACATGCCCCAAAGTATATGAGATGAAATCTCAGTATATTGGTTTCTAAGAAGTATTCTGGCTATTTCTTTCAAGATGGATTTATTATTTCTTCTGGCAGTTCATGGTAATTTCAATACTTTTTGACAACAACATAATTCAACTGTTTCTCTGATTCAATTATTCTTTGGTTTTCTTTATTCATTGTCTAGCTTTCACATGTACATTAGACCATTAAAAACACCATAGCCTGGGTCAGGTGCACCCTAGTCCTCAAAATGACATATTTGTTCTCTAAAAATTTAAAGAGTTCTTTTGCAGCAAAAAAGCCCAATGGGAAACATTGATTTCTAGACTGTTGTTACCAAGGATGTTGACTGTGAATTCAAGTAAAATGAAGTCCTTGATAATGTCAATCTTTTTTCAGTATATTGTTTATCATGATGTTGTTTATTAACTCGCTTGTGAAG
>NW_006427230.1:0-1151 GCF_000296735.1 Chrysochloris asiatica | reverse complement strand
TCTTCACATCAAGTATCAATACTATCCCCTCTGTACACAACAAGGTAGATAGGGACAGGCAACTTAGACATTGGCTACCTAAAATGAGGCGATAAAGGCAAAAAGTGACTGGCTAACAAAGTTTCAAGAGGGAGTTTAAGAGTGTAGGGGGAAAGAAAGTATTCCCACTGAATTGTTTTCATCTTGTCTAGATGGGTCTGGTGAAAAGAGAAGGAGATAAGATGCGTATGATTCAATAGTGAATAATTGTTATCATGACTAATTGTGACTGTCACAATTGTAAAGGTAGAAGTTTTGTAACAAAAACAGGGGAATGGTTAAGCTTACAGTCCAGAAACAGAAGACCTAACCTAGGACCATCAGGGGAGAAGAGTACAAGCAGAATGCCAGACCTTATCCAGGGAAGCAGTGACACCAGAGACAGAGGCAGAGATGCGGTCATAATGAGGGGGAGCAGCTGAGGACTCTAGATTCATGGGACAACAGGGTCTAAAGAGCTGGTGGCCAGGAGGCAGACTTGTAGAATGTGCCCTTTGGAGGTGTAAATTATTATACATGCTTGAATTGTTTTGTTTTGTTTTGTTTTTAAGCTAAAGTGAATAGAGAGAAATACTATTAACTGATGGTACATGAAGAGGATAATAATCATTGTAATGAAGCATGGTGTATGATTTGTTGAAATGTAAAACTAATTATCTGCCCTGTTAACTTTCACACAATCTATAATAAAAACCTTAAATAAATAAATAAATAAAAAGAGGTCTTTGTGCCGCAGATTTCTCGAATACGTCATTTGATTTATTTGACTACGGCTTCCATGAGTGTTGATAGTTGATCTGAGCAAAATGAAGTCTTTGAGAACTTCAATATTTTCTCTATTTATCATAATGTTATTTATTGCTCCAGTGGTGAGGATTTTTGTTTTCTTTACATTGAGATGCAATCCATACTGAAGGCTGTGGTCTTCAATCTTCATCAGTAAGTATTTAAGTCCTCTTTGCTTTCAACAGCAAGTTTGTATCATCTGCATATCGCAGGTTATTATTGATGCCACATTTTACTTCATATAATCCACTTTCTTGGATTATTTGCTCAACATACAGATTGAATAATTATGGTGACCGAATACAACCCTGGCACACACCCTTCCT
>NW_006427229.1:0-1151 GCF_000296735.1 Chrysochloris asiatica | reverse complement strand
TCTTCCTTATTCTTTGTCCAACTAATTCAAGGTTATATTTTGGTTCTTTTGAAATTGTTTTAATTTTCTTCAGCTTCAACCTGAACTTGCGTATGACCAATTGATGATCTGTTGCACTGTCAGTCCCTAGCCCTGTTTTAGCTAATAATACTGAACTTCTCCTTTGTCTCTTCCACAGATGTAATATATTTGATTCCTTTATATTATATCTGTTGATGTCAAAGTGTATAGTCACTGTTTCTGTTATAGAAAAACAGTACTTGCAATGAATACGTTTTGGAAATTTTATCATGTAATTTCTAACATCATTTTTATCACCAAGGTCATATTTCCAACTACATATTCTTTGTTGCCAAATTTTACCTCCTGAATCCTGGTGTGATGCTGTGGGCTAATGCGTCAGACTGCAAAGTCATTTGAACTACAAGATCAGTGGTTCAAGCTCACCAACTGCTCCTTGGAAACCCTATACAGGCTCACTATGGGTCGGAATCGACTCAACGGCACTTAGCAACAACAAAAACAATTACTAGTAATTAGCGATGTATCTTGATTGGATTCTTAATCTCAGACTGAAGAAGTTGGTAGAATTCTTCAATAACTTTAGTGGTTTATATTTAAATTTGAATAATATTGGTATAAAATTGGTCTTCCTTGTGGTTGTTGTTAGGGTCTGTCGAGTTAGGTCTGACTCATAGCAACCTTATACATAACAGAATTAAATACTGTCTAGTCTTGGACAAGCCTCATTATCATTGTTACCCTTGAGCCCATTGTTACTGCCACTGTGCTAATCCATCTTGTTGAACTCTCCCTCTTTTTAGCTAACAGTCCACTTTACCAAATATGATGGCTTTCTCCAGGGACTGCTTCCTCTTGATATTATGTCCAAAGTATGAGAGACAAAAGTCTGATCATCTTGGTTTCTAAGGAGCATTCTGGTTGTACTTCTTCCAACACAGATTTGTTTGTTCTTCTGGTCATCAATGATACCTTTAACTTCTCTAACACCATAACTCATATGTATCAATTCTTCTATGGTCTTCCTTATTCATTCTACAATTTTCAAATGAATATGAGGATATTGAAAATGCCATGGTTTGGGTCAGGCACACTTTAGTCTTCAAACTGACATCTTTGCACTTGAATAG
>NW_006427228.1:0-1118 GCF_000296735.1 Chrysochloris asiatica | reverse complement strand
TAAGGTGGAGGGTCAGAGAAAAAGAGGAAGATCCCCAGCGAGATGGATCAGCAAAATGGCAGCATCAATGGGCTCAAGCGTGGCAACAATTGTGATGGTGGCCCAGGAAGGGCAGTGTTTCATTCTGCTCTGCATAAGGTCGCTGTGAGTTGGTACCAACTCGATGGCACCTAACAACAACAACAAGAATCCATCCTACAAGGAGCTCTGGTAGTGTAGTGGGTTATGAGTTGGGTTGCTAACTGCAAGATCAGCAGTTCAAATCTAACAGCTACTCTTTGGGAGAAAGATGATGCTTTCTGTTCCCATAAAGTTTTACAGCCTTGGAAACCCTATGCAGAGTCACTATAAGTCAGAACTGACTCCACGGCACACATACTCCAACCTCGACCACCAGTCCTTCCTGCAAGAAGCTCTGGTAACACTGCGGATAAAGCATTCGGATGTTAACTAAAAGGTCTGAGGTTCAAACCAAATAGCCGCTCTGCAGGAGAAAGATGGGGTTATCTAAAGATGACAGACAGCCTTGGATACCCTATAGAGAACTTCTTCTCTGTCCTATAGAATCGCTATGAGTTGGAATAGACTTGAGGGCAGTGGGTTTGGTTTTGGTGAACCCATTCTGCTAAACATTCTGTTCAAGATCATGAACTCTTGAGCAACTGATGCCGAGTAACGTTCAAGGCTCTGAAATGTATAAACCCCATTCCTGTGCTCAGTTGGTAATGACAGGTTGCCATAGGTTCTTCACTACTTGAGACACCAAAGGAATCCCTTATGAAGACACAGGCAGGATACAATCCGAAAACAACAATTTCAACAACAAATCAATTACCACCGAGTCAACTCCCACTCTTGGCCCCTCCGTGTGTGTCAGAGTAGAAGTGTGTTTCATAGGGTTTTCAATGGCTGAGTTTTACAAGCAGATTGTCACATTTCCCCCTGGTCCCTTTGGCTCTCAAGAAGTCTAAAGAATAGTCCCACCGAGTCACCACTTCTCAGACACACAAAAACAATAAGTATTCATTTGGAAGCTCTTTATTACAAAGCAAAAGTACACGTCAGAGAGAGAAGTGGGTCTGTCTCTGTGAGTGGTGAAGACCTGGTAGAACTGGGAA
>NW_006427227.1:0-1126 GCF_000296735.1 Chrysochloris asiatica | reverse complement strand
GTCATTTACTCTGTCCCACTTAGCCCATGTGAGCCTGTCCAACCATTCTCCCATCTGCTTTGTTCTTCTTTTTCCCTCCCACTTCTTATGCATTGTTATCTCCTCTCACCCCCCCACCCCTCAGCTCCAAGGCTCTCCTGTGTCTGTTCCCTACCCTATGCTCTTTCTTCCCCTCCCTATCTTCCCACCTCTCATTCTATACATACTGGCGATCAACACTTATATATATAGATTCCATCCCCCACCCCCCTTTTGAGTGGGTTCTTTTTCTTAGTCTTTTACAATTGTGGTCTTATACAGTATTTCTCCTTTTGTGACTGACTAATTTCACTCAGCATAATGTCCTCAAGGTTCATCCTTGTTATGAGATGGCTTGCAGTTTCCTTGTTGTTCTTCAAGGTAGCGTAGTATTCCATTGTGAGCATGTACCACAGTTTGTTTATCCATTCTTCAATTGATGGGAGTTTTTGTTGTCTCTGTTGTTTTTGCTATTATAAATAGTGCTGCTATGAACATTGGTGTGCATATATCTACTCGTGTTATGGCTTGTATTTCTTGTGGGTAAATACCAAGAAGGGGAGTTGCTGGGTCATAAGGTATTACTATATGCAACTTTCTGAGGAAGCGCCATATTGCTTTCCAGAGACGTTGGACCATTTTGCAGTTCCACCAACAATGTAGGAGGGTCTCAGTCTTTCCGCATCTTTGCCAGCATTTGTTGACCTCTGCTTTTTTGATCTTTGCTGTTACTGCTGGTGTGAGATGATATCTCATTGCTTTTTTGATTTTCATTTCTCAAATGGCTAGTGATCATGAATATTTCTTCATGTTTGTTGGCTGCCTGGATCTCCTCCTTGGTGATGTGTCTGTTCATGTCCTGTGCCCATTTTTAAATTAGGTTATTTGTCTTTTTCTTATATAAGTGTTACAGTTTCCTATATATTTTAGAAATGAGTCCCTTATCTGGTGTTTCATTGCAAAACTTTTTTTTTTTTTTTTTCCCCTTCTGTGGGTTCTCTTTTTGCTTTTTTGGTGAAGTCTTTTGATGCACATAAGTTTTTAATTTTTAGTATGTCCCATTCATCTGTTTTGTCTATTTTTGTTTGTCTACTTTTCAAAATGTTTG
>NW_006427226.1:0-1151 GCF_000296735.1 Chrysochloris asiatica | reverse complement strand
GAGTGACTGGTAGATTCGAACTGCTGACCTTAAGGTTCACAGCCAATTTGTAACCATAGGCACCTTAAAACAAATTAGTGAAAAGTACAGAGAAACAATGCTAATCAAAATAAAAGATATCTTTTTTATTGTGGTAAATATATTTATATAACAAAACATTTGTCATTTCACCACCCTTTAGTGACATTAATTACTTTCATATGTTGTACAATCAAATCACCACCTCTATCCCATTCCAAAGTTTTCATTACCTTTAACAGAAACTCAGTGAAAAAAGTTGTTGACATCTGGAAAATTTGTTTCAGAAAATTAACATAACACATAAACACTCTTTGTCCTAGATATCAAGGACTTATTTAAGCAGTTAATTTTGCTATAATTATGTTTAGAGTTTGGGGGAAGAGGAAGCTGGTGGGGAGGGGTTGTAAGAAAGCTGACAGTAGGAATGGGACTAAGATAGATCAAATAGTTGCGTAGAGGATTATTTTATTACATTACAAGCCTTTTAATATTTTTCTGTATTTAATTATATACATGCATTATCTCATAAAGATAAAATATTAAGTTGAAGAAAATGAATAAAAATGTTCCTAAATTATTTTATGAGGATAACCTCCTGGTTTAAAATAACAAGACATAAATGTCAGTTAGAGACATGAGATTCCTAAGTAAGCTATCAGCAAATAGGATTAATAAAGTTGGTAATATAACAAAAAGCAATGCTCAAGGTTATTCTCATGAGAAAGAAAAAAGTACAGGTATGTAGTCACTTCTCAAAAGACACTGGATACAATTAAACACTTATTGTTAATCAAAAGAAAATCTTAGTATGCCAGGAAAAAAATATTTTTCAAATTTTTCATATGTATCTGAAATAATCGCTCAACATCATTCTTAATAATAATAATACACTAGAAGAAGCATCTAAGATTAGGTGAAAATGGGTCTGTTTATCTCTCTTGTTCTGAATATTTTGAGCAAAACAATAAGGCAAAGAAACACATATATTGTGTAAATATTGGAAAGACAGGAAATTATTTTATTTCTAAATGATATGTATGCTGGTCGAGAAAACTCATGAAAGAAATTGAAAAGTGATTAGAATGTCTAATACATTTTTTTGATGATTTGTTATAAAATTATTGTTGTTG
>NW_006427225.1:0-1151 GCF_000296735.1 Chrysochloris asiatica | reverse complement strand
ATATATCTGATCAATGATAACAACTTACATCAGCCAAACCCACCCTAAACTGAGGTGCATGAATGATGAACAGAGAACAGTGCACATGTTTCCATTCCAAAATCACATTCACAAAAAGACAGTTGGTGAGTACCTAAGAATATATTACCTGTTATGGGTAAGTGCCATTGAGTCAGTTCCAACTCATAGCAACCCTGTATAGCATTTACAAGGAACAGCTGGATGGTTTGAACTACCAATTTTGTGGTTCACAGTCCAATGCTAGCATTACAGCACCACACCAGAAGTCCATACTAACATACAATCATCAATTTGATACAATCATCAATGTAATACTATTGCAACAACACCACAAATGTCTCAGAAGCAAAAGACAATTTCTATTTATACAAAGAAACATGACAGAGTGATTCAAACAAGTGACCAAAAGGCAGGACTAGAAAATGTTTTTAGGAGAAAAAGCATTGCAACTACCTTAAAAAGAATACAAGAAAATTCAAGGAAAATATCAGGAAAACATTACAGGAACAAACAAACAGATAAATATTCATTAAAAAGAATGAAACATTCTGAAGAGAGCCAAAGGGTCATGTGGGACATCATGAAGAGGAATAACTTTTATGTGATAGGAATTCCAAAACAGGAAGAGATAAATAAATACTGTCAACAAGAGACACTCGTCACACATAAAAACAAAAATAGATTAAAAATCAAAGGATAGAAATAATATATTAAGCTAATGACAATCAAAAAAGGAGCAGAAGTGGCATTACTAATTTCTATTAAAATGGACTGTAAGGCAAAAACTAGCATAAGAGACAAAGAAGGACATTATCTCATGATTAAAGAACATAACCATAATAAATATGTATGGTCCCAAATCAAAGTGCATAAATAAAATGCTAATAGAACTGAAGAAAGAAATAGAGAAGTCAACAATAATAGTATGAGATTTTGAAACACCACTCTCAATGAAGGACAGAACAACTAGAAAGAAACCTCACAAAAATACTGAGGAACTAAACTACAGCCACTAGAAGAAAAGAAATATAAATATTATAACAGAAATTAATGAAATAGAAAACAGAAAAACAATGGAATCAATAAGACAAAAAATTGGTTACTTGAAAAGATTGATAAAATTGAGAAGC
>NW_006427224.1:0-1095 GCF_000296735.1 Chrysochloris asiatica | reverse complement strand
AACCCAGGCAAGTCCTGTCTCTTTCTGTGTTTTGAGTTACATCCTCTGCCCCTTTTTGATTTCTATAAGCACCCATGGGTTGGTGTTTCCCCTACTACATGGGTTATGTCATTTCTGAATACACTGAATATGGGTGTGATACTGTGTTGTTAAATGCCATGGAGTCGGTTCCGACTCATAGTGACCCTGCACAGGATTTCTGAGGCTGTAAATCTTTACGGGAGCAGAATGCCTCATCTGTCTCCCACGGAACCTCTGGTAGTTTTGAACTGCTGACCTTGAGGTTAGCAGCCCAATTCATAACCACTATGCTACCAGAGCTCCTTGTGATACTGTATATAAAGGTATATTTAAGAGAGAGTATCTGTGTATTGAAGTACCTGGAACTATGCAAGGTTCCTTAGCATCTTATGCAACATACACAAACACCTTGTAGTACAGGTACTATTACCTAGCCCAGTAGCTACAACAATGGACTCAAATGTACCAGTGATCATGAAGATGTGGGGAACGAAGCAACATTTCACTTTATAGACAAGGTGGCCAGGATTTAGAGCAGACAATAACATATCTGCATCTTATAATGATGAAATTCAGACTTTGAGGGCAGCATTCCTTTGGCCAAAGGTACAAAGCTATAGATAAGAAGTAATGGGCATTCCCCAGATTACGAACGAGCTCTTGTCCTGAATCTGTCTGTAGATTCATGTCTACCGTCAACGAGCCAGATGACTGTCTTGTTGTTGTTGTTGTTCAGTGACTTCAAGCCAATTCTGACTCATAGCAACTCTGTACAGGGTTTCTAAGGAGCGACTGACTGGTGGTTTGAACCATCAATCTTGTGGATACCAGTTCAGTGCTTATCCTAAAGCACTGCAGCAAAACTCCAATGACTGTCTTAGCACATATAGTGTACCTTTCTATGCACAATACAGGAGAAAAACATTTTTAGATGTATTAAAATGTGGCACTATGGGCTAATGCATCAGACTGCAAAGTCGTTTGAACTGCAAGGTCAGTGGTTCAAGCTCACCGGCTGCTCCTTGGAAACCCTATACAGGGTCGCTGTGGGTCGGAATCAACTCGATGGCATTT
>NW_006427223.1:0-1151 GCF_000296735.1 Chrysochloris asiatica | reverse complement strand
CTTCTCAGCCCACAATGTTATCAAATTAGAAATCAACAATAGGAAGACCAAGAAAATAAAGTCAAAAACATGGAAACTGAATAACACCCTGCTGAAAAGCAACTGGGTAGTAGAAGAAATTTAACGTGAATTCACAAATTTCCTAGAAACAAATGAGAAGGAAAACACAACATAACAAAATCTTTGGGACACGGCAAAAGCAGTGCTGAGAGGACAATTTATTGCAATAAATGCACACAACCAAAAAGAAGAAAGAACCAAAATTAACACATTAACACAGCATCTACAAAAATTAGAAAACAGACCAACAGAGGGAACCTACAGCCACCTAAAAGAAAAGAAATAATAAAGATTAGAGCAGAAACAAATGGACTAGAAAACAGAAAAACTATAGAAAGAATCAACAGGACAAGAAGCTGGTTCTTTGCAAGGATTAACAAAATTGACGGACCACTGGCAAACTTAACAAAACAAAAGAGGGAGAGGACAGAAACAGCATGCATTAGAAACCACATGGGTGATGTCAGAATGGAACCAAAGGAAATGAAAAGAATAATAACAGAATACTATGAAGAGTTGTACTCTAACAAATTTGAAAACTTAGAATATATGCATACATTTTAGATAACCATGACCTACCTAAACTTATAAATAGTGAAGTAGAAAACCAAAACAAATCCATAACAAAAGAAGAAAAGATTCCCAACCAAAAAAAGTCCAGGCCCAGACAGCTTCACTGGTGAATTCTTCCAAACATTCAGGGAAGAGCTGTCACCAATTCTACTCAACTTATTCCAAAAGATAGAAGAGGATGGAAAGCTTCCTAATACATTTTATGAAGCAAACAAAACCCTCATACCAAACCCAGGGAATGATGTCCTAAGAAAGAAAATTATAGACCAATATCCCTCATGAACATAGATGCAAACATTTTCAACAAAATCCTAGCCAACAGAACCTAGCAACACATAAAAAATATAATACATCATGATCAAGTGGGATTCATATCAGGGATACAAGGATGGTTCAACATTAGAAAAATGATCAACGTTATCCACCATATAAATTAGAAAAAAGAAAAGAACCACATGATCATATCGATTGATGCAGAAAAGGCATTTGACAAAATCCAACATCCATTCCTGATAAAA
>NW_006427222.1:0-1090 GCF_000296735.1 Chrysochloris asiatica | reverse complement strand
TATATGCCAGCCAGTTGCTCCTTGGGAAAAAGATAGGACTTTCTTCTCCTGCAAAGATAAACAGCCTTGGAAATCCTGTATTGGTATATCAGGTCTCTATAAGTCAGAACATACTCAACAACACTTAACAACATATATATGGTGCTGTATGTGGCACTGTAGTATAAGCACTGGACTTCTAACTACAAAGTTGATAGTTTATACCAACTGTCTGCTCCGTGGGAGAAAGATGAAGCTTTCTGCAAATGTATATTATATATCTTATTTTTGTTGCTGAGAATTTATATAGGAAAAGTATACACGAATTTAAGTTTTTACATGCACAATTTATTGTTGTTAAGTACCACTGAGCTGGTTCTGACTCAGGGGATGTTGGGTTTGAACCATTGACCTTGCAGTATTATCTTGCTATATACTAGAGCTGCGTGTACGATTTAGTGACATTGATTACATTCTTCACGTTATGCAATCATTCTCAGCTTTCTTTTCTGAGTTGTTCCTTTTTCACTAACATAATATCTATACCCTTTAAATTTCCTATCTAATCTTTTAAATCACTGTTGTTAATTTATTCCATACATTGTTAAGTGCTGTCGAGTTGGTTCTGACTCATAGTGACACTGTATAGTGTTTCCAAGGACCAGTTGGTGGGTTTGAACTGCTGACCTATGGTTCACAGTCAAATGCTGATCCTACAGCACCATACCAGGAGTCCTGATCCCATATGTTGTTTTTGTTGTTAAGTGCCGTGGAGTCGGTTCCAACTCATAGTGATCCTGTATAGGGATTCCGAGGCTGTAAATCTTTACCGGAGCAGAAAGCTTCATCTTTCTCCAGTGGAACAGCTGGTAGTTTCAAACTGCTAACTGTGAGATTAGTATCCCAATTCGTAACCACTATGCTACCAGAGCTCTTTTGGATACTCTTAAAAGTACATAAAACTCAAGGTGGATCTTTAAATTATTGCTTAGTTAGAGATAACTTAGGGGATATTTTTGGTTTAAGGAAATTGCAATTGAAAGGTTGGTAGTTTGAGTCCACATAGAGAGACTATAGGAGCAAGGCCTGGTCAAACACTTCCAAAAAGTCA
>NW_006427221.1:0-1151 GCF_000296735.1 Chrysochloris asiatica | reverse complement strand
CCCATAGCGACCCTGTACAGGGTTTCTGAGGCTGTAAATCTTTACGGGAGCAGAAAGCCTCATCTTTCTCCCTTGGAACAGCTGGTAGTTTCGAACTGCTGTCCCTGAGGTTCGCAGCCCGATTCGTAACCATTACGCTAGGTATGTTTTACTTTGCATCTGGGTTCAGTCTAGGTGATAACTGTCATGTATGTTAGTCTCAAATTGTTGTCTTCTGTTGTTGGTTCTCTGTCCAAAGAACTCACTTTAGTATTTTTTGTAAGTTTGGTCAGTTTTGTTTTTTTTTTTTTACAAATTCTTTAAATTTCTATTTGTCTGAAAACGACCTAATTTTACCATCATATTTGATGGATAGTTTTGCTAAATATATGATTCTTGGTTGACAATTTTTTATTTTTCTGAGTTTTATATATGTCATTCCATTGTCCTTTTGCTTGTTTAGTTTCTTCTGAGAAACCAAAGCTTAATCTTATTTTTAAGTGCCATCTAGTAGGTTCTGACTCATAGCAACCCTGCATAGGGTTTCCAAGGGAGCGGCTGGTGAATTTGAATAGTCAACCTTGTGGTTCAAACTGACCTTGCATTACCCCACAGAACCACACCAAGACTCCAGTTCTTCTTTATAGGTATCTTTGCTTTTCCTGAGTTGATTTCAGGATTCCTTTCTTGTCTTTGATTTTGGAGAGTTTGGTTATTAATATGTCTTGATGTTTTTTTTTGAGTCTATTCTGTTTGGATTTTGTTCAACTTTTTGAATGGCAATCTTCTTGCCTTTCATGAAGTTAGGAAGTTTTCTTCAACGCTTAGAAAATGATATTCTCTATCATTTTTTGTTTTGGTTTGGTTTTTGTCTCTTCCTGTTCTGGAATTACTATCACATGTAAATTATTCCTCTTGAGAGTGGCCCACATAAATCTTAGGCTTTTTTTTTTTGTATTTTTGTTCTTGTTTTCTGATTATTCCTCTAGCAGAGGACTCTTGAGAGATTTTTCTTCAAGTTCAGTAATTTGGCTTTCTATTGATTCAATTCTGTTTCTTTGTCCTTTCAGTGTATTATCTATTTCTTACTGTTAATCTCCTGGGTTTCTAATTGCTGATTTTGTATGACTCCAATTTTTTCAATTATTTTGTCAATTTGTTTCTTGGTTTTT
>NW_006427220.1:0-1091 GCF_000296735.1 Chrysochloris asiatica | reverse complement strand
TTAACAACATATATATACATATGCAGGAGCTCTTGTTGTGTAGTGGTTACAAATCGGGCTACTATCCTCAGGGTCAGCAGTTCAAAACTACCAGCTCTTCCATGGGAGAAAAGATGAGGCTTTCTGCTCACATAAAGATTTACAGCCTTAGAAACCCTGTACAGGGTCACTATGAGTCGGAACCGACCCCATGTAAGATCACTAGTCAGGGGTTTCTCTCTTGAAAAGAGGAGGGGGAAAGATAGTAGAGCTGTCCATTCACAGCATTAGAGGTCTCTGAAACTACAGTAATTCAGTATTAAAGATTAGGAGAGTGAAGCATCTTATCCAAGATGCCAAAGAACAGCCCTACCATCTTGGATAAGGGTGGCCTGTTGTCACCATCTCAAGAGAGATAATGCTATCATGGTACCCAGGAAGGAATGAAGGCCCACCTGGTCAACCAGATCTCTTTGGTCAATGCAGATGTTGTATCCTCCAATTTAGCAAGATCAACTTTATAAAGCTAACCCTCAACCCCTAGTCCATTGCCCAAAAGTCAGTTGGGTCATATTTCCTATGAAATATGCCTTTATTCCTGTCTTTATTCTTTACTCAGCAACATTTTTGCAACAATTTCTAAGCAACCGTATTAGGTCCCTCAGATTCATAGATTTCCCCTTTGATTTAACCATTTTGATATTAGGATATTTTAATGGATAAAAATCAATATGCAAATGACACAAACTTGCTTGCTGAAAACACTTACTGATGAAGATCAAAGACTACAGCCTTCAGTATAGATTGTACCTCAGTGTAAATAAACCAACTATCCTCACAACTGGACTAATAAGCAATGTAAGATAAATTCAGAAAATATTGAAATTGTTAAGGATTTCATTTAGGTTCCATACAAAGACAATACCAATGGAAGCAACAGTGAAAAAAAATCAAACAAAATATTTCATTAGATAACTTTTCTGTAAAAGATCTCTTCAATGAATCAAAAAGCAAAGATGTCACTTTGAGGACTAAGGTGGGCCTGACCCAAGCCATGATATGTTCAATCACTTCATATGCATACAAAACCTGACCAATGAATAAGGAAGACC